>NC_037671.1:150326782-150431792 GCF_003255815.1 Theropithecus gelada
CTGCTTGGAACATGCTGTCCAATTTTCATGAGCAAGCCACACTCATTTCTGATGTCATCTCTAGGGGCGTTTCTTAGCTGAGATTCTGTAAACTCATGGAACCTTCCACATGTAATTAGTGTCCCAAGTAGGCTTCCATACTAGGAATAATTTTCCATACTAGGAATAATTTTTTATATTAGCTGTGTTATAGCTAATAGCTATACTTTGCTTCTAGCAAAATTGACGTTCTGGTAAAACTTAACGATGATTTTGGATAGTATGTAAGATTGGTAAAAAAAAAAAAAATCAAAGTTGAAGCTTTTATTTAATTATTCATCCTTCTTCTCTCCCCACCCCCCTCCCACCTCAATATAAATCAGTTGTCCCTCAGTATCTGCAGGGGATTGGTTCCAGGGGTGGGTTCTAGGACCCCTGCAGATATCAAAATCTGAGGATGCTCAGGTTCCTGATATAAAATGTGACAGTATTTGCATATAATCTATGCACATCCTCCTGTATATTTAAACTCATCTCTATATGACTTGAAATACCCCAATACAGTGTAAATACTAAGTAGATAGTTGTTATAGTACAATGTTTAGAGAATAATGACAAGGAAAAATGTCTGTACATGTTCAGTACACAACCATCCAACAATTCATTTTTTTCTTCAAGCTTTTTTTTTTTTTTTTTTTTTTGAGACAGATTCCCACTGTTTTGAGACAGACTCCCTCTGTCACCTGGGCTGGAGTGCAGTGATGTAATCTTGGCTCGCTGTAACCTCCACTTCCCAGATTCAAGTGATTCTCCTGCCTCAGCCTCCTGAGTAGCTGGGATTACAGGCATGTGCCACCAAGCCCAGCTAATTTTTGTATTTTCAGTAGAGACAGGATTTCACCATGTTGTCCCTACTGATCTCGAACTCCTGACCTCAAGTGATCCGCTTGGTTGGTTGATTCCATGGATGCAGAACCCATGGATATGGAAGGCCACCTGTGCATGTCCAAATCAATTTTTTTTAGCAGCCCTTGCTTACTTTACTAATTCTCAAACACTGTGTTAACACCCATTAAAAATAGCTTTGGTATTTATTGTGACACTCATCTGGGAGAGTGTCTTTTATGCCTCCCACTCTACTTTTCTTCTGTGGTTGGTACATAAAGGGGTGAAAGCCTCCATATAGGGTGTCACTGAAGTTTGGGGATCAGCCAGGCAAAAAGGGTACTCTTAAGACATTGAAAGGATTGAACATTGACCCTGATAGATGACATGAGCCATCTAGAGAGAGTGGTCCAATCTAAGAAGTGACTCCTAAGTATGTGAATGAAATATTTTTAATTCCAACCCAAGTAATCAGAGATCTTAAGTGCTTGGTTTTTATTGCAAAGTGCCTGGCATGAGGTAATTTGCTTTTGATAGCTGATTAACAGAGGATTTAGAGAGTGAGAGTTTAATAGTGTTTGTTCAGCACTGTTCATGTGGAATTTCTGACTAGTGGGTTGTTCTTATCACTAACCAGGTATGCCTTATAGAATAGAAATAATTTGTGAGATAAATCCGTAGGTCTGAGATCCCTTAAGAGCTTTCATGTTTCTTCTGTGATTGGGGCACTATACAAACATTGAATTTATTGACTTGTTTCCCTAGGCGTGCTGATATCATGAAGTGAGAGTGCTCTTAGTAGCAGTGCTAAATATTCTAGCCATTGGATAAGTGTCGCCCCTGTAGTATGGGATAAATCTCAATTTCAGGCTGTTCGTGGGTCTGTTGGGAAGGTCTGCTCAGTTCTATGGTTGCAGGTGTTTACAGCTGAGCCCTCATCCCTAGTTTCCGGTGATTTTCCCCGGGGTTCTGCCTGTCTATAGTGTCCCACTGAAACAACTAGTTAGCAATACTCTTTGATATTTTGAATCACAGAGCATTCCAAAATAATTTCTATTTAACATGTCTTAACTCTTTGAAAACCTTTATAACAAGAAATAGGAATAAAATATTCACAAAACAGGAACTTAAGATGTCCAAGACATGAAAATAATACTGACTTCATGGCATCAAAGAAATGCAGATTATTAGATTTTAAAAGTTAGTTACAATGCTGGCAAGAGTGAGGTTGTTTTTAGCTCATGAAGGGTAGAATGGTATACCTTCAATGGAGAGCAGTGTGCCTCATGGACTCCCTTGGCACTCGTGATTCTCTTCTGAGTATATCCTAAGGAAACAATCAGACATTAAGCTGAAGTTCCGTAATGAGTCCATGATCTTTGAGAGGCTACTGATATAGTAGAAAGGTTAAAAGCAGGAATGCCAGAACCGGTTATGTGGCTTGGAATCCTGTTCCACCAGTTACCACTTCTGTGCAGTTAGGAAGTTAATTTCTCCACACTTTGAGTTTTCTCATCTGTCAAATGAAGATAATAATAGTATCTACCTCCTACATTGTACAGAGAATTAGGTAAATTAATTTATGTAAAGTACTTGGAACCCTGCCTGGCACAGAGTAAGCAACTGTATAAGTATCAGTTATTATCAGGGGTGTTACTGTAAAAATTTGAGAAAAATTCAGCAGTGGAGTCATTTTTTTAAGTGATAGTAAATATATATGAAAAGATATTTAGACACTAAAATAATGATTTTGAGCAATATTTAATTACATGGAAGATGTTTATAATAACTGAGTTAGACATAAAAAGTATATACAAAAAATTCTAATTTGATTTTAAGATGCATTTGCATAGAAAACAGGAAAGTGACAAACTATTTTTTCTCACTAATAGGATCATAAGAGATTTGTTTTCCTTTTTCACATTTTTATTTGTTATCCATATGTATTGTAATTATAATTATTGAACATTATTACAATTATGTATCATCCGATTTTTATATTTTTGACTTTTTAAAAGCAAATGCATATTCATTTTGACATATTTTACTTTCTCTTCCTTCTTTTAAAGCTACTAATATTTCACTTCCTCAAAATCTTCTCCCACACATCATCTGCTTGGTATTTTCTTGCATTTAGCTCTCTTGCTTTATGTATAGATCAGCTCCAAGCCTGTTTCTTCAAGAATAAGCAGACCAAGTAAAACGACTTAAGAGATTTTAGTGGTGAGGACTTTCTCCTGGAAGTTTAATCCCAAGAATGTGGCTTAGATGATGATGGCACTGTGTCCTCTCTACATTTCATGCACTCACCCTTCTCTTCTACTCTTCCCTGAATGAACTTGGCACTTTAGTGGGGTCAGAATCCTCAGTAATCCCACACGTACAGGAGAAAAATTCCTGCCTCCAAGCCTTTGCTGTCCTTGCTAGCTGGAATTTCCCTCCACATTTCTTCCTTTAAAATCAGTCTTCCGCACCAAGTTTATACTTAATTCCATGAATACTTTCCAACCCATCTATTGTATGCTGACTTCAGTTCTTTGGGCACTTAAGCATTTGTACCACAAATGAACTAAATATTGGCTTACTTTATTGCTTAGTTGTTCTTTTTTTTTTTTTTGAAACAAACTCTTGCTGTGTTGCCCAGGCTGGAATGCAGTGGTACTATCTCGGCTCACTGTAACCTCTACCTCCAGGGTTCAAGCAATTCTCCCGTGTCAACCTTTGGAGTAGCTGGGACTATAGGCATGCGCTACCATGCCAGGCTAATTTTTTTGCATTTTTAGTAGAGACAGGGTTTAACCATGTTGGTCAGGCTGGTCTCGAACTCCTGACCCCAAATGATCCGCCCTTCTCGGCTTCCCAAAGTGCTGGGATTACAGACATGAACCACTGCGCTGGGCCAGTTCTTATAGTAAGCTTATAGAAGTTGTGTTTTATATTACTCAATGTCCTTCTATTTTCTAGTACAGCGTTATCCACATGCACGTAGAACACAGGAAAATCGGATGTTGTTGTGTTGATGACATTCTTAGAGATAAAGTATGAGTGTTCTGTTTCATCATCCCCTTTGCTCATCCTTCTATTTTCCTTGTTTTCAAGATCAGAATGTTATATCATTTGGATTCTCAGTCTTACAGATATTTGCCTGAAGACTTGATAATAGATTTTTGTTTCTAACATCTAAAACTTAAAGGGTTTAATTGCAGAGAGCACCACAGTTAGCAAATGCATTTATAATAGGGGGCTAGTAGTATAATATACAAATTAATCCTAGTTGCAAAGACAATCCTATCAACTTTAAAATATTGCTTGTTTGATCTAGACAATTTTATGACTCTGTCCGATAATTATTAAGTTTATAAATGTGTTAGAATTTTATAGGTCCATTTCCTGGAAAGGTCCAAATCCCAGGGAATGTTGTCACATACCTGCTCTCATAGTTTAGACTGGGGTTTCTAAAGTGAAGTTCATGCATCACATGAAGGTACAGGAAGATACTGTTAGAATGTCTTTGTTTTCATGACTTCTATTTTAGTTATATGCCTTATAATTATTAGTAGAGAAGATGTGTTTTTATAAGTAAAAGTAATTAGAGGCTTATGCTCAGATACTTTTATTGATGTGGAATAAAAAGTGGAGACCACTAATCTAAATAAAAGGCCACTAATCTAAATACCATTTCATAACCTGAAGTCAGTTTCTGTTACTTAGCCGTAACAAGTCAAAAATCAACTTATTAAACATAAATTCTGTGTCCAGCCTGAACAGAGAGTTGTGATGTGTGCATAATTCTGCATGGATGAACAGCATAAGACACATTCCTTGCCTTTAGAGAGTTTACAGTCTGATTGGAAGGAATATGGGCATAAGGAACAATAATTAGAAAATGACACAAGGGGCCAGGCATGGTGGCTCATGCCTGTAATTCCAATACTTTGGGAGGCCAAGGCAGGTGGATCACTTGAGATCAAGAGTTCAAGACCAGCCTGGCCAACATGATGAAACCCTGTCTCTACTAAAAATACAAAAATTAGGCAGGTGTGGGGGCACCTGCCTGTAATCCCAGCTGCAGGGGAGTGTGAGGCAGTGAGGCAGGAGAATCGCTTGAACCTGTGAGGCGGAGGCTGCAGTGAGCTAAGATCGCACCCCTGCACTCCAGCCTGGGTGACAGAGTGAAACACCATCTCAAAAAAGAAATAATGTAAAGAAAATGACACAAGGTAGCATAAGTGTGCACTGAGAAACTTAGCAGTATGAGTTTGTCAGTGTAAAATTGCTGTAGAAAGTGTGATGGGAGTGGCATAGTACATGGTGATTCTGCATTCTCAGAATGTTCCAAAGACTCTTATAGGATAAAATAATTCTTTGATTATCAGGTCAGTTCTTAGTCCACCTACCCAAATAAGCTGTGCTTGAACTCTCTCCTGGACCCAGATGTTAACTGGATGAACAAAAAGCTCATCGAATTAACATCTGGGCCCAGGAGGCAACTGGTAAATAATTTTTACCAATTTTCTTAATGGCATGCCTGCATTTCCTTTAAATTATAAGAGAACGTGGCAGAATGGACATGTTGAGAAAGTAATAAAGTTTTTGGAGCAGTGATAGTGTATAAAAGTAATTTAAACAGTGATAGTGTATAAAAGTAATTTAAAGTCAGTGTATTAGTTTCTTAGGGCAGCCATGACAGAGTACCAGAAGCTGAGTGGCTTTAAACAGGTATGTTCTCACTTTCTGGAAGCTAGATGTTCAAAATCAAGGTGTCAGCAGGGCCATGTTCCCCCTGAAACCGGTAAAAGAATCCTTCCTTTTCTCTTCCTAACTTCTGGTAGTTTGCTGGACCTTGGAGTTCCTTAGCTTGCAGCAGTATAGCTCCAAGTGTGGCCTGTGTCTACATGGCATTCTCTCTTTGTGTCTCTATCACTACATGGCCATCTTCTTATAAGGATTCCAGTCATATTGGATTAGGGCACCACACGACTCCAGTGTGATTTCATCTTAACTAACTGTATCTGTAGTGACCCTATTTCCAAATAAGATCACATTCGGGAGTACTGAGTATTATAACTTCAGCATACCTTTTTTTTGGAATGCTATAATTTAACCTATAACAGTAAGTAATATCAACCCTTATATATAAATATGCCAAGACAATGCACAATTTCTTGTCAAATGATGCCTTCCCAGCTAAAACCCCATAGCCATGCAAAGTGGTTATGGGGTAAATGACAACTGGAAGAAAAGGAAGCCTCGTCTGCTATTTGTGTCAATTGTCTTGTGTCTGGGCTTTGGTATCTCAGGCCTTGGTAGAATTATTCATATAAACAATAATATGTACTATGTGGTTTTGATCTTTCTGGTAAAACTCCACGAAGTAATTTGTGGATCAGGATGGTTCTAAGGGTGTATTGGGTTTTTTGTTGTGATAATGTTACATAATTGTCTCCAAACCGCAGTGGGTTATATCCACAAATATGTATTTCACCTTCATGGATTTGCAGGTTGACTGTGGTTTAGCTACTCCTGGCTGGGTTCTGCAGGCTGGCCTTGGCAAAGGCTAAGTCGGATGCCAAAGCTGAGGTACAGGTTCGGGTCTGTTCCACATGTCTTCATCCTGGAATCCAAGCTGAAGAGGGAGAAGCAGCTACCTGGAGCATACTCTGCTGGTGGGGAGCAGAAACTTGCCAGGTCTCTTAGTGCTTCAAGTCAATATGAATATGACTATTAATCCTCACAGTCTATTGGTCAAAACAAGTCACATGAAAAATCAGATGTGGTCATATACTCTGTATACTAGTGCAAAGCATCACAGAGCTGCCCAGCAAAGGGTATGGATGTATAATTATCTTACAGCAAGGGAAGGAGTGCGTAATTAGGAACAACAATCCAGTCTACCAGAAAGCCATTTTCTTCTGAATTCTACAAGTTTTATGACAAGCAACTCAATAAACCTTTAAAAAAAAGTACGTATACCATAGACTTGATTTCTTAACCCAGTCTGCTAGAAATGTATAGTTGAATATTACACACATAATTTTTTTTTTCAAGAAGAGGTCCTTGTACTTCTCCATGCTGATTTAGTTTCATACTGGGCATATTCCCTGCTGCTTAGACACTTTTGGTTATGTCTCGTTCCTGAACCCACGTTTGTGTATTTACCACAGTCCATATTTTGCTAACCACAACACTACTTGCCTCTCTCCATTGTTACCAAGACATCTGAGGCAGAATCTGGCAGAAATGCTGTTGTCTTGAGTGTGCTCTTATAGATAACATTTTCGTCGGGGATAAAACTGTTTCTGGTTTATAGATTTGATTGTTAATTGTGTGGCACTATTGAAATATAACCCTGAATTGTGGTTTTCGGGGATGTCCTACTTTTAACACTTTCCCTACCAGCACTGGCCCGTGTGACCCAGCCATTTTCTTACTTCCCTTTTAGCACTTCCTCTGTGTGTCATACGTTTTATTTGGCGTAACTTTTTCATGCCCCTGTTTTCTGATAATTTTATGTAAATCTTATCTCCCTTGTCAAAAATTGAAGTTTCTGTAGAGCACATTGGGTCCTTTTTATAGTCACAAGCTTCAGATAAATAGTACAGTTGTAGGCATAAAACAGGTTCTTAGTGCTTACTGAGTTGAAGAAAATTGCTCATAAATACATTACAAGGCACTATTTAGGAGTAAGCATAAGTTGTTTATTGCCACTTATACTCTCCATGTAACTATGCTGAAAGCACATTAAAAAAAGAATAATTCAGTTATTTTATTTTGCATTTTTACAGGTATGAATGTATGCCAGTATATTTTGAAAATGCATTCAATTGCAGATCTCATCCACAGAAGGCAAAGAAGTACATGGCCTTTTCTTTAGTGAAATGGCAGTTTAACTGGTAGATTGTCTCTTGTTGATAAAGTCTTAGAAGACACTCAAATTTAATTCTTGAAAAGGAGTGTTTGCTACTCATATACTGTATGTTTTTGGAAAAGCATTCCATTTATCTTTTAATGCCTTTCATCTATCCAGTTTTGTTGGTTTTATCAGTTAACTCTTAATTCAGATCCACGAAATAGCCCCCACCAAATAATAATAAGTAGTAATAGTAGTAGTGGTAACTACTGCTCACATTTTTTTTTTCTCTCTTGAAATTGATTGCATTGGGACCCTGTGTAAGACTAGGACACATGCATTGGTGATGGCATTTGCTGTGAGCGCAGGACCCTGGCACAGTGACTCACATTGGCACATATTCTCTGCAAGGATTTGGGGAATGAGATTGAGTTCTGTACCAGTCTAGAGACTCCAGAAGTTTGCAGCTTATTTCCTTTGGACTGGAGCTAGAATATGTCTGCAAAAAAATCAAATGGGCCAGAGACTGTATGGTTTAGGAATGAATCTGTCTGGTAGTATTAAAACGAATTCCAGAAGTAATTGAAAACAAACTTTTCTTCCCATGTCTCCTGTTTATTGATGCTACTTGGAGCCTAATGTCTTTAGATTTGTCTTAGAGATGATCTGAAGTGATCTTCCGGTGCCACAGCATAGTAGGGGTGTCTCCAGAAACTCCGCTGTGGGTGAGGCAGGCATCATATTTTTCACACCTCTTGTGACAGGTAATCAAAAACATGTCGCAGGTACCCAGTAGTGATTGATGGTGAGAAAGAGGATGTCTCTTATGACTAGGAGATGAGATCAGCAGATAGACTTCTGTTTTCATTACCTCCAGTAACTTTCTGTATGATAATGCAGATTTGGCCCTTCTAATCTTTGTGTGCAGGTAGAAAACTTCAAAACTGACTTCTTATACCTTATGAGTGTTAATGAGAGAATGCATTCAATATATTTAAAATATTTAGTAGAAATGTTGTAGAACTGTAATTTTTTAATTCTAGAAATGAGCTATAATTTTAGTGCTTAGAAAAAAGCAGGCTTTCATAATTTAAGAGCAACAAAGAAATAAATGTATTTTTTTAAAAAAAATCAAAATTCCAAATTCTGACTATCTGTATTTACCAATTCCATTTTCTGTGAGGAAATAGATTGGTTTCTTCTGTTCTCAAAACTTAAGGGGTAATTAATTTAGTGAATTAAGAGAATGTGCTTTCCAGTTAGCTCTTTAGAAACCTACTCAGTGCAATAAATAGTTGTTGAATGTACTGACATGTTTACTAAAGTGCATTTAGTATGAGTAGTAATGGCTAACCTCAATACAGGTCAGTATTTACATCCTTAAAGACAGTTGGCCATAAAGCTGTATTCACCCTCTTACTCTTTTTTTTTTTTTTTTTTTTTTTTGAGACGGAGTCTCGCTGTCACCCAGGCTGGAATGTAGTGGCACAAAATCGTTTCATTGCAACCTCTGCTTTCCAGGTTCAAGCAATTCTCCTGCCTCAGCCTCCCGAGTAGCTGGGATTACAGGAATGCGCCATCACACTGGCTAATTTTTGTAATTTTAGTAGAGATGGGGTTTCACCATGTTGGTCAGGGTGACCTCGAACTCCTCACCTCAGGTGATCCACCCGCCCCTGCCTCCCATAGTGCTGGGATTACAGATGTGAGCCACCGCGCCCAGCCTCCGTCTTGTTCTTTTTAACTGTGGCTAAATCCAGGAAGAACGAGGCATCCATGTGAAAATTATGTGTAGTAATAGCCTACCCTTACAGGCCATTATTAGTGGTTCCTTCTTTGGGGTCAGACAGAGCTGATCATTCTGGCTGTAACTCTTATAGCTATTTGACCTTGAATAAATTCTTTAATTGTTCTAAAGTTCAGACTCTTTATCTGGAAAGAATTGAGATTAACTCCCTCATGCAGTCATAAAGATTAAACCAAGCAGTGTGTGTAACAGTATTGAACAAAAAATTTGGTGCATATGGTTAATGTTCAATAAATATTTAACTGTTTCCTGTCATCTTTATATTTACTAGGCCTGCCTAACTTGTTAGTTTACTATTTGGGGCGGATTTGAATGTGGCTCTTCAGATATATTGAAAATGGTATTTCATGAACACTTGGATATTTGGATGCATGGAAATGTCAATGGATAGAATTTTCTGTTCCATGGGGCACCAGATTCTAGTCATTGATTTTTTTACACATTGAGTCTGTGTAACAGCCCTTTTGCAGATAAAGAAACTGAAGGTTAGAGAAATTAGGTAACTTACCCAAGGCTACATACCTTGTAGGTGGTGGAATCTGGATTTTAACCAGGCCTATCTTATTTTAAAGGTAACCATTGGCTAGGCACAGTGACTCACACCTGTAATCCCAGCACTTTGGGAGGCTGAGGTGGGCAGATCACCTGGGGTCAGTAGTTCGAGACCAGCCTGGCCAACATGGCGGAAGCCCAGCTCTACTAAAAATACAAAAATTAGCTGGGCATGGTGGCAGGTGCCTGTAATCCCAGCTACTTGGGAGGGTGAGGCAGGAGAATAGCTTAAACCTAGGAGTCAGAGGTTGCAGTGAGCCAAGATCATGGCACTGCATTCCGGCCTGGATAACGGAGTGAGACTCCGTCTCAAAAAAAAAGAAAAAAGAAAAAAAGGTACCCTCTGCCTTAATAGCATGGGTTAAGTGTTACTCAGATGAAGCACAGAGCATACGGAAAACAGAGAACTTCTCAGATGAAGCACAGAGCATATGGAAAACAGAGAACTTCTCAGGTATATGAAGTTTATAAAATCTCGGCTTTAAAGGAATTTTTGAACTTAAAAACATTTAATTTAAAAACTAATTTAAAATACTAGTTTGCTTGTGGGGCTTGATTTTCCTTTTAATAGTTATTCTCATTGGTTGTGGTACCCTTTCCTGGGGCATTTTGGTTGGCATGGTTATGGGAAGGGCGCTACTGGCGTTTAGTTGGGGGCAAGCAGAGGTGCCAAATGCCCTGTAATGAGTGAGGCAGTCCAAGAAAATGAAGAATTGACCCTTATACTTGGGAATTTCATATCTTCTTCTGTAGGAGCAATATGAATCTATAATATGTCTTCTAATAAACTGTGTCTGAGAATTTACATATTGGAATACCCGTGATCAAATACTTTCCTTTGGGGCATCATGATGATTTTATAAAATTAAATGTGTAAGTAGGTTCCATGATCTATGAATTTCATCTCAATATTATGAAGGGCGTATAATAAAATGGTTTACATATTTATTTAGATGAGGTGTTGAATTTGATAAGGCTGAGAACTGCGTCTCTACAGTAGTCATATAAAACAGTTGCTCAGTATGTTCTCTGTCACTCTTGAAGATGAGGAAGCCATTCCATCTGCAGGCAGCTGTTTGCACCTACCTCTCAGACAGTTCTTCCTTATACTGAGCCGTGGACCTCTCTCCCTCCACATCTAATGTCTAATTCTAGGTTTACCTCTTTGGAGATCTGTCTATCAAGCCTAAATCCTTTATTGGATAAAGATCCTTCAGATGTTTAAAAACAGCTGTCATTTAATCCAAGTCTTCTCTCCTGACCAACTCCTTTGACTAATATTCTTAAAATCTAGTTTTATGCCATTTAACCATCCTGTTTGTTCTAATTTCCCTATAGTGTGAGATCCCTAGATAAATGCAGTAATCCTGATGGAGTCTAATCCTCAAAAAGGGTGTGACAGACTATTATAATCTGTTTATTCTGGGTTGATAGCACTAGTGGGTTTTTTGGAGGCAAGTGGGGAGGAAGGTGCACAGTGGAATTACCCAACTGTAATTCCATATATGAACCTTACTGTCATCTAAAACCACAAATCATATTCACTTGTGCTAACACTAAACTGTACCGCTCTCATTTCTTAGTACCTCACCAGTAAAACCTGAGATTCATTGGGAGCAAATTTCCACCTCATAATAATTGACTCCTTTCTACAGACAGCCGAGGGCTTTTGAATCCTAATGCTGCTATCCAGGATGTTATTAAGTACCTACCTCTCCAAATGGCTTATAAGGGAGGCCTCTATGTTTTGGTTCAAGTTAGTGGGAAATATACTCATGAGGACAGAGCATAAGAAAAAATACTGTATTAAGCTATTAACGTTCCCTCCCCAGGTTCAGAATGGATTTCAGCTCTCAGAGCAACTGAGGTTGGTCAGTCAGTCAACACATACCTCTTGGTACAGTGATTCAGTGATTTCCTTTATTCATCTAATCATATAAACATCCACCTACACACCCAACCCACATTTCTCCATCTTATCCATAAGCAGACAAGAGAAATGTATCAAATGCCTCTTAAGTGCAGTTACATGTGTTTTCCTCATTTTCCTAATCCACTATAATAGTAGCTATGTCAGGGAGGGAAATTAGGTCAGTGTGATTTGACTAAGCCAGCATTCCCTGAATGTCCTCTCTTCTACCAGCCCTTGCACTCCAGCCATACCAGATCACTCAGGATTCCCCGAACACCACACATTCCTGCCAGAGGCTTACACATCCTTATTCTGCCTGATAAGCCTGACCTCTTCTGCATCCACCATCTGGGAAACTCCTGCACCTCCTTCCCAGCCCAGCACTGGCATCACCTGTGACGTTGCCGGGACACTCCTTCCCTTTGAGGCAGTGTAAGTTGCTCAATGCTCTGTGCTCTGTGGTTCCTTGTGACCACTAGTATCAGAGCACTCACATCTCATTTTATCAGCTGATAAGTTATAGTTGCCTCTTCTTCCTGAGCTTCCTGGCTGATGAATGCTGTCTTCCTCTTTGTGTCTGCAGCAGAATACTTGGTCCATGGTAGATGTTTCCAAAAGCGACCCACTTGTCCTGCCGAATCGTTGGCTTTCTGGGATCATTCTAGATCTCAGGGTCCATTGCTCCCTTCTCTATTTTCTTACCAAACTGCCTTAAATGATCATTTCTAAAATTTTCCTGAGAATCTATGTGATGATATGCTTCAGTGTATAGTTTGCACAATTACCCTTTCTAAATTAAAATGCATTTGCCTGTTTTCAGGCTTCTGGCATTTTCTACATCTTCTACAGTTCCTCACCCCACCAGTGACTTTTTAGAAATCTCGTTTGCATGTTATTTTCTAAGAGAGAACTTGTAAAATGATCTATCTAGCCCAGAGATGGGTCTTCATTTAGAGTATGTAGGAGATTTGATGGCATCTCTTGACTCATCTTAGGTAAAAGACCACTGAAACTCACATTTGTTTAATTTTTCTCGGGTCAAATGTGAGCACCCTAGGCAGAGAATAATGGAATAGGAGTTGATAAGTTCTCCATTCATTTTGCCATTCAAAGATGTCAAACCCTTTCCCAAATAGCAGATCCGGAGCCCATCCTTGATCATCACCTTGCTTCATCACCAGGAATAACTTTTTAGTTATTTGTTGCCATTCATTTTTGGGTTTGTTGTTGTTGTTGCTGCATTGTTTTTGTAACAAGCATTTATTTATTTGGGGGGTATTATCTGATTGCTCCCCTTTTAAGTTGTTTTTTTTGTTTTTGTTTTTGTTTTTTGAGACAAAGTCTCGCTCTGACATCCAGGCTGGAGTGCGGTGGCACAGTCATGGCTCACTCCAACCTCCGCCTCTCAGGTTCAAGCAATCCTTGTGTCTCAGCTACCTACGTAGCTGGGACTATAGGCATGTGCCACCACACCTGGCTAGTTTTTGTGTTTTTAGTAGAGATGGAGTTTTGCCATATTGGCTAGGCTAGTCTCGAACTCCTGACCTCAAGCCATCCACCTGCCTTGGCCTCCCAAAGTGCTGGGACTATAGGCATGAGCCACTGCGCCTGGATACCCTTGTATCCAGGGTAAGTTTGTGGCACACGTTTATATCTGGTTCTGTGTCCTTCCCAGGTTTCTCTAAAGTTATAGGGAGTGTTCAAATTTCTGACCTTGTTTAACATTGAAATTTGAATATTCTTGCTTTGTTTAGATGACAGTGTGGCTCTGAGAGACGGAACACCTGTTATATTTTGGTACAAATATAACTATTTTCTAGGAGGAAATGCCTGCATAGAAAGGTCCATTTTGGTCTGTTCCTTACGTGACCAAACACAGTGTGACCATTGTGTACTCCTGTCATCATTTCATTTGTATATTAAGAAACATGTTGTTGGGAAAACAGCTGATGGGCCTCATGGATATACTGCTGTTTTTCTAGTCCTGACTTGTTATACTTGAATATTCAAGGAACTGCAGTATGTTGGAGGTGAATCCAAAAAGTCATGCTTTGCTGTGTGGGTCCACAGCTGTGTGACCCACAGCTGGGAGACTGAGAGGTACTAATTAATTTCCTTAACTCAACAGCACTGGCTGTGCTGCGGCAGTGATTTAAATCCAGTCTGGTATACACTCCAGTGTCTTTCAATAACCTTTGGAGCCAGAAAGCATTTGGAGATGAGCTAGAAAAAGTAGTCCAGAGTTGACAACATCGAATGCTGCAGCTCAGAATTTGCAAGTTAAGACACATGTACCTAGCCACTGGGACGGGGAGATCATTGAGGACCTCCAGCTGTGTAACCCCCAGCTGTGTGGGTCAGTTTGATGTAGTTAAGGGGTCTCTGCTGGTTCTGTTCTTTTAAATGGTGCCATGTGTACAAACAAGGAACACTTTGCTGATGATTCAAAAAATACTTTGTCTTCATCACAGCTCTTTTGAAGTAAGGATTTTTATGTGCTATTTTTACTTGAATAATGAACTGGATTTAAGTTTAAATTGACTATCCTGATTTAAGATTGCAAAAAAAAAAATATTTAGATGGAAGATTCATCTTATGCTTTCTCATGAAATTCTTTTTGGTCTGCAATACACGGTAAATGCAGGAGACTCTTAGAAGTCAGCAATTAGATGAGTCGAGTGTATTGATGTGAAGGAAAGTCAACATTAAATGAACAAAGGGCTTTTAAGAAGCCCATTATGACCACTTATAATGGAAAATGTAGTTCCCATTAGAGATTGATTTAAGGAGCCCTGGTTTGTCACTGAAGCATGAAGGCTGCAGTGTGGTGTTTTGTGCAAATCATTTTTATAGCATTCTCTACTGAGCGCCTTCTGGTTAATCTGTTGGTGTGTCTAAACCTGTAAGAACTGCATCTATCTTGTTTAAGGAATATAAAAATTTCCAGAAACTTAAACCAAAGATTAGCATATTTTTCATTTATCTCATAGGATATTGAAAAATTTTTAAAACGCCTTACTGGTTGTAATCAGACACAGCAGCACCAGATGTCAACTCTTGGATAATTTAATCTTTTTGTCTTGTGCATATTTTCATAAATATTTTTCTACTTGAACACAATATCAGTTTCTGGCTCAGCTTAAAGTATAAAAATTTTCCAATTAGATTGCTGTAACTTCATTTTTATTCATGACCGAAAATTTAATAGAGATCATTACTTTTTTGACTTGTAGGAGATGAACTTTAAAATAAACCACCTGACCCAGGGCAGGGCAGAGAGCCTAGGATTCTGATCCTTTCTGGAGTCTGAGGGAGGCTGGCATGAGACTCCATCCTCTATCCCTAAGTAATTCTTAATTTGGGAGGGATTTTTGGATTTGTATTGGTCTGCCATGTAATTGACCTTATCCCCAGTTGTGGATTAATTTAACTCCTTGCTTAGCTTTTATATGGATTTTCTGCCTACTTATGTGCCAGTTATTTAGAGAAGTATAGTAAAAGTGAAACATGGTAGTTTTGACTCAAAGGAATTTATGGTTGGGGCGAGGAGATCAAGTGAAATGCTGTTGTCACACCGTATATGATTAAGTGCCTTGCAGTAAGTGATAGGTAATATATGAAGTAAGCTCTTTAGGGGAGAGAAGGGCACACAAGTGGTCAGGAAAGCCTTTGAAGTAGAATTGGGCCTTGTCAGAAGGAGGAGCCTGGCAAGGTTGCCTCATGCCTGAGGAAAGAGTGAGGATAAAGGTGCAGAGTTGGGGAGGAGCCCAGGGCGTTCAAAGCACAGCGTGAAACTGAGCTCATGAGAGTTAGATGCTCAAACGCCTTCTTTCCTTTTTCTTGTTTCCTCTTGCACTTGAATTCTTGAATGAGTACTAACTACCCCAATTCATGGTAGCATGCCTTCCACTCCCAGTACGTCACTAATGCAGTCCTGTTGGAGGTCCTCAATGACCTCCCTGTCCCAGTGGCTAGGTACGTGTGACTTAACTTGAGAATTCTATGCTGCAGCATTGGATATTGTTGACTCTGGACTACTTTTTCTAGCTCATCCCAAATGCTTTCTGGCTCCAAAGGTTATTGAAAGACACTGGAGTGTATACTAGACTGGATTTAAATCGCTGCCGCAGCACAGCTAGTGCTGTTGAATTAAGGAAATTAATTAGTACCTCTCAGCCTCAGTTTAATGGAAATGAGGACATCTAAATCATAGTGTGGTTGAAGGATAAAAAGATAACATAGGGATAATATGTTGAAATAAATGGCTCTTGGTAGGCAGGCATCAAGATTAGTTCCCTTTCCGTACCTGGTAGCCACTCTTTCCTTGCCCGAGTGTGCCTATCCCCTTTCACTTCTATCCCTTTGCTCTGGCATTCCCACTTTCTGGAATGCCCTATCCCTGTTTTTTACCCATTGAAATCCTAACCACTCTGAAAGGTTTATCACCTCAAGCAGAATTGAACTTTGCATCTTTTGGATTCTTAATATTATTCATTGGACAGCACCAAGATACTACCCTACAGTTTAGTTATCTGCACAGTCATATTTTCCTGACTGGATGAAAAACTCTTTGAGGGTGAAGTCCAAGTCAGGGATATGAAGATAAACTAGTGAGAGCTGAGACTGTGTACTCCCTTGTTTCTGTACAGGGCTGCGTGAATAGTTGTCAGGCTTCCAAGGTGATCTCATCATCATACTGTTTTTTCTCCTTTTCTTCCTAACTACAAGCATATGCTGATTTTTTCTAATTCCTTTCCTCTAGCCTTTACTGCCCTTCTGTGCTTTCGATGTAATCAAACGTCTGGTGAATGTCCCCAGCTCCACTATCCCATAGCCGTCTCAAAGGCACCATGTCCACAACCGATCTCTTACCTCCTTCTGCTCCCCTGTCCTACATGCAGCGTGCCCTCTTCATGTATATTGTACCAGATCTTTGGTGTCATAGCCCACACAGTTCCTGAAGCAGAAACTTGGAGAGCATCCTTCATGCCTTACTTTCCTTGTTATCTACACTGCATGAGTCACCAAATCTCAACTCATCAGCCTCCCAAGTATTTCTTGAGTCCATCCCTCCTCTTTCTGTGTCAACTACTGCTGCCTAGGTTTGGGTGCTCCTCCCTCAATTAGTTTGACTGTAATTTCTTTTTAGTGAATCTACTTCACCCTGTCCTTAAGTCCTCTGAAGTCCATCCTCTACCTCTGCTTTCTGATGCTACACTACCTCATGGAAAACCCTCTGGTGGCGTCTTTTCATATACATCGCAGATGAGAAAATTGGTTTTATCTCGTGGACCAGCTCTGATCTATTTGGTAATGGTTCTGCAAATGCTGCCGCTGGGTTCAGCATGAGCAATTGGTGGCATCTGACAAGGTACATTGAAGGGGGTGGGCCGCACATAGCCTAACTAGGATTAAGTCCAAGCTCCTTAGAGTGGCATACTAGGCTTTCCGTGACCCAGATCCCGCCCATGTCTTCATCCTCAGCTCACTTTACCCTGGAACAGCAGGGAACTATTTTGTCTTCTTGCTTTTGTTCAATCGAAACCTGCTTGCTCGTACCCTTTACCTAGGAAATGCATTTGTGTTTTTTTTTTTCAGACGGAGTTTTGCTCTTGTTGCCCAGGCTGGAGTGTGACGGAGTGGTCTCGGCTCACTGCAAACTCCACCTCCCAGGTTCAAACAATTCTCCTGCCTCAGCCTCCCAAGTGCTGGGATTACAGGCGCCCGCCACCACACCCGGCTAATTTTTGTATTTTTAGTAGAGGCGGAGTTTCACTATGTTGGCCAGGCTGGTCATGAACTCCTGACCTCAGGTGATCCATCCACTTTGGCCTCCCAAAGTGCCGGGATTACAGGCGTGAGCCCCTGCGCCCGGCCGGAAATCCATTCTTAACCTACAACCTTAGTGTGTTCTCAGGGTACCTGGGGTGGGCCTTGCATAGGGTTAAGTGTTATTTAATTTTTTTTTAATTGGCAAATAGAAATTATATATATTTTTTCAATGATATTTTGAAAATATACATTAGAAAATGGCTACATTGAGCTAATTAAGTATTTTTCCTGAGGCCTCTTTTTCAGCAGTACATATAACATTGTCTTGAAATCTTAAGTGTCTCTCCGGAAAGACAATATATACTGTTAGAGCAAATATCATGGCTTTATCTTTGGCCTCTGGTACTTATCATACTCCCTTTCGTGTAGTATGTATGTAATTTGTTTACTGAATTGAAATGAATTAGTAAATAATTTTGATTGTGAATACACTTTGCTTTATTTATTTATATTTACTAATTTTTTTTTTTTTTTTTTTTTTTTTGAGACAGAGTCTCCCTTTGTCACCCAGGCTGCAGTGCAGTGGTGCCATCTCGGCTCATTGCAACCTCGGCCTCCTCGGTTCAAGCGATTCTCGTGCCTCAGCCTCTCGAGTAGCTGGGATTACAGGTGTGCACCACCATGCCTGGCTAATTTTTGGTATTTGTAGTAGAGAAGTGGTTTCACCCTGTTAGTCAGGCTGATCTCAAACTACCAATCTCAAGTGTTCTGCCTGCCTCGGCCTCCCAAGGTGCTGGGATTACAGGTGTGAGCCACGGCTCAGCCTGCTTTTTTTAAATTTAAATTCGATTGGTGAACTTCAGGGTGAAAGGACAAGTTTTAGGAATGTTAGTGCTCTGCAGAAATTAGGCTGGTGAATCAGGCAATAAGTAGACATTGGAAATTTTTGAGCAGGGGAGTGGCATGATGAAAGTGGTATTTAAGGAAGCTTGATCTGGAGACAACCTTTTATATTATAGGCTTAAGCCACTGCTGGCAAGCGTGGGTGAGGGTCGCAGGAGGGGGAGAAGAGGGAGAGGCAAGGGTTTAAAGCCATGCTGAGGAACAGCTTCCTGTGTCTTTGTACTTTCATTTCCACATTTGCTTAAGTGGGATGTACTTGCTGGCATGTTTCCGAAAATAAAATAGAGTGCTGAAGTTATTTTTATTTTTTAAAAAAGAACATTCTTGTAAAACACCTAAGTGAGCCATTTTACATAATTATCTGAGACATATTCATTATTAATTGCTTGGGAAGAGAGATTATGAGTTCAATTTTTTTAAAATAATTAGCATCTACATAGTTAGGCTACAGTCTTCCAAAGTCAGTGAAGGTTTTTATTTTGGCATGTTTTAAAATATATGAGGGAAATACTTCAGTTTGGTTTTCCATCAGGTTTTGCTTGATAGTTTAACATCTCCATTCTGATTGTAGTTTCTCCCATGTAACATTTGCATTTCATATTTGACTCATGTGCCAGTCTTTCCTGGTTAAAGTTTATTTTTCATTTGTTTTGGTCCATGTAGTTCTACTCCATTTTATTCTTCACATTGGCCAGTGTAAACTTTTAAGTTTACGGTTGCTTTGTTATTTTTTCTTACAGGGTTATGACTCATTATTAAAAAGAGGGACTTTTTCCAAATACTTTGCACTTTTGATTGTGTATTATGGATACCAAGGAAGAGAAGAAGGAACGGAAACAAAGTTATTTTGCTCGGTAAGCATTCATTTTACAAAATTGTTATCAGTACTTTAAAGAAATATTTGAGCGGACTTTGTCCTCAAGTATTACTTTGCATTTTGTGTTTTGTGCTTGTTCATAAATAGAGCAGGTAACCAGGAGAAGTAAACTATACTTTGCTTCATCCATTTTATTCATATTAGAGGATTGTAACATTTGGTTCTTCTCTTTCTAGCTTTGACACTTCTCTCAGGCCAGTGTTGCTCAGCAAATCCAGCTGTCATGCTCTGACCTGCAAATTGCTCCGAATCCCATGTTTAGCAACCTACCTTGAATTTTAAATCCTAAGTGCTTCGCTCCTACTGTTCTGTAGCTTAATTGGTTGGACTATAACTGAAAATCTCTGACACATTTAAAGCTTATCACCTTGTAGGGAGTCTATTACTAAAAAATACTTTTGTAGGTAGGTGAAATGGGTGAAATTATGTTTTTGAATCAGAGTCATTTTTAAGGCTGGAACTTGTCCAACATAAATAAATTTGTTGATACCTGAATAGAAGTAATTTAGTATATGATTTGTTACCATTTACAGATTTAAATGTCTATGTGGCAGTCACTCACTAATCATAAAAAAATGAATTATATGCTAAACATTTGTAAAACATTTTGATAAGCCAGAATGTTTTCAGACTCAGAGAACATAGGCTTAAAAACATGTTTCTCCTAAATTGAAATGCGTGTTAAGAACTGAATTTAGCCTCATTCCATCCCCAGTCCCCAGGCTGTGCTCATTAGAGATGCATTTACTGTTTTCTAAACTGAGCCTTGGAGCCAAAACCAAAGTTTACTGTTGATGTTTTTATCCAGTAATTAAGCTAGATTTTAGGTTGATAATGGGAAAAGGAAGGAAACAATTTAAGGACCTACTATGTACTGAGTGCTTTACTTATGATTTTAATTGTCTTCAAAATAAATCTATGCCATCAGTTAATTTATCTCCATTTTACCAGTGATGCAACTAAGACTCAGAATATATTTTGTCCATTTCATGCAGCATAAGAGTCAGTATTAAACATAAGACCATTTCCAAAGGGCATGCTCCAGTTGGGAATAGTAAATCATGAATAAGGTTTTGGGGAAGCACAAGTTAAACTACCAATTGTAGTAAAATATTTTCTGCTGTTAGGACTACAGAGAGTAACCAGATTAGGGAGGGAAGACATCAGGCATCTAATGGATGAAACACCAGAAAGATAGGATATTTAGAATAAATAAGATCTCCAAAGTTTTTATTTTGAGATAATTTTAGATTCACATGTAGTTAGTTGTAAGGAATAATAGATATCCCTATTCTTTATCCATAGTACAATATCACAACTAGGAAATTCACATTGATACAATCCACTAGCCTTATTCAGAGCGTTCATTGTATGTATGTTTGTATGTATTTAGTTCCATGCAGTTATATCACATATAGAGATTTCTGTGGTCACCATCAGTCAAGATACACAACAGTTGCATTAAAAGGATCCCACATGGTACCTTTTTGTATCCCTACTCACTCCTTCCATCTACCTGCCTCCTCTGACAACCACTATAATTTGTCATTTCAAGAATACTACGCAAATGGAATCATGTAGTATGTAACCTTTGGCATTTAGCTTTTTCTTCCCTTCAGCGTTACTCCCTTGACATCCCTCAAAGGTGTTGCATGTATTGATAGTTTGTTCCTTTTTATTGCATAGTAACATTCCATAGTATTTTTTTAGTCATTTTTAGTCATTTACCCATTGAAGGGCATTTAGGTTGTTTCCAGTTTGGGCTATTTATGAACAAAGATGCTAGATGCCACAATCATTTATGTACAAGTTTTTGTATGAGCATGAGTTTTCATTTCCCTGAGATAACTGTCCAAGAGTGCAATTGCTGGGTCAAAGGATAAGTGTATTTTTAGTTTTATAAGAACCTGCAGTACTCTTTTCTGGAATGGTTGTAACATTTGACATTCCCATCAGCAAAGTCTGAGTAAATCAGTTTCTCTGCGTTGTCATTTGGTGGTGTCAATATTTTTTATTTTAGCTATTCTGATAAGTATGTAGTGATGTCTCATTATGGTTTTCATTTGTATTTCCGTAATGGTTAGTGAGGTTTAACAGTTTCATGTGCTTATTATTAGCCATAGGTATGTGTTCTTTAGTGGAATCTCCTTTCCTATCTTTTGCCCATTTTCTAATTGAATTGTTTAGGTTTTTACTGCTGAACTGTACACATTCGAATCTTTTGTTGGATATGTGGTTTGCAAATAATTTTCTCCCAGTCTGTAGTTTGTCTTTTCATCCAGTTAACAGAGTTGCAGAGCAGAAGTTTTTAATTTTGATGTGATTCGATTTATCAGTTTCTCCTTCTGTGAATTGTGCTTTTGGTCTGAATTCTAAGATCTCTTTGCCTAGCTCTGTGTTCTGAAGATTCTCTGCTGTTTTTCTTTTCTGAAAATTTTATAGCATTATGTTTTGTATTGAAGTCTGTGATCCATTTTGAATTTATTTTTGGATAACATAGGAGTTTAGGTCAAGATGGTGGTCATCCTTCTCCTCCCCCTTCTCCCCCTCTCTCTTCCTTGCCTCCTCCCTTTCTTCCTGCTTCTCTTCCTGCTCTTCTTCCTCTCTTCTTCCTCCTCCCCTTTCCTGCTTCTCCCCCTTCCTTCTTTCTCCCACCTCCTCCTTCCTCCTCCTTACTTTCTTCTTCTTCTTTCTTTTCTTTCGTCTTCACATGCCCTACATAGTGGTTTTAAGAGCTATAGTGCCTTCTCAGTCTGAATCCAAAGTGATTGCAGTAGTAAAAGTCACTGCTGGTTCATGAACAACCTGCTCCATGTTAACCTCTTCTTCTTCCTAAATTGTTTAGTCAAGGGAGCCCCTGAAGCTGCGAATACAAACCAAAACTGTTCTGGAAGAGCAGCACAGTTTTTTCAACTCAGAAATGTAAAATTGTCTTGCTTATCATGACCTCTTCTGAAAAGTATTCTAACAATGAAACAAAAAACATATCGTAAAATGCTGAAATATGATCTTGGGAGTATGCATAGGAACAGTGGCACAAGGACGAAGTCAGTGGTGCTCAGTGATTTGTAACTAGGAAATGAGAGATAGAGAGAGAGAGGAGAACGGAGAGAAGAGGCGGTGGGAGCAGGGAGAGACAGACAGACACAGACAGAGAAACACTGACTGACAAACCTGTAGTTTAGCTCTTACAATAAGGTGGAAGCCAGAAATGGTCAAGCTATGAAAAGCAAAAGGCAAACCAAAGAGAGAAGAACCCCCTTCAGCCTGTCATCAGAAAAGAGCCATCCAAAGTTATACATCTTTTCAAATGCCTTCTGACTTAACTGTGGAATTATCAAGTGGAATTAGCAACAGAACTTACTTGAAAGCCAGTTTCTGACAATACAGAGCAGAGTTCTCTGGAGCAGCATACTTAAGAGCAGTCCAAGTAAGATCTCTGGAGAGAAGGATAAAATGTCAGGCCAAGGGTGAGGCCAAATTGATGCAATCTCAGTTTTCTCTAAACTAAATTATACCGCCTTACATAAATCTCAACTAGTGTTCCGAGGAAGTCAAAAGGAAAATTTACCCTAATGTTGTGCCTGCTGCCACAATTATATATCTGAAACCCTAAAAACTGCTTTTTAGACTGTTTCCCCCTTCCACATTGCCTTTTTCCTCCTGAGTAGTTAAATAGCCAATGTTTTCTTTGTGTGCTATCTTATCATGTGGTTTCATAATCCTTGCATGACTGTGTTTGGTAAATAGTCCTTTGTCAAACCTGTTTTGTTGATGTTTTGCTCTTTAACATCAAAGTAAAGTTTAAAATACCCTATTTTAATAATTTTTGATCGAAATTAGTGATTTGAGGGTCATCCAGTCTTTCCTTTCTTATAATTTATCTTGAAATATGCCTGTGTAACTCTTGAGTATAAGGAGTGGATTTAATACTACTATTAGATAGAGTAATTCTGGATAAGACCTGATTAAGTTTTTGGATTTTCTGACCCTGGTCCGCCTGGTTTTCAGGTGCTTCAGGACAGTTTTATACCAGTTGTTAAATCTAGATTGAATGATTTGTGAAACTTTTTCACAAATGATTTTGCAAATAATTTATATATGCAAAATTAATATATGTCTATATTAATTTCTTGATCCCTGACAGATCTGGAAAACCAAATGAAAAACTGAATTACTAAAGCAAATTATGCGTTCTGTGTACTATTTGTACTGTCTGCAATTTATACTATCCTCTGGGGTGACTGTCATGTGTCATTTGTTACACACTTGCTGACTCTTCCTTCCCCTTGTAGTTAGAATGCAACATTTTCTTTAGTATTGCCACACAGGGCTCTCTTCTTACACACTTGCTTGACATTATTTGGCTTTTGTGATTTCCGAGTAGGTCCTTGTATGCTATTGGTTGAAGGTTCTTTGAAAGCATTTTTTCAGGATCAAGGGTTAATTGAAGATATCCGAAATACATCTGTAGTTGAACCAAATGGTGTTTTGTGGGAGGTTTACTTTTCCTCTCTGAAAAGGTGTGAGAGAGCCTCAGAGTAAACAGTGAGTAATATAAACACAGACACAGACCAGGTGTTCATGTAGGTCACCTCCCCTATTCCCTGGTTGTCATGAAAAGCAGAACTACTGCTCCTACCTCCGCTTTCCTCTTAACCCAGCCTTTCAGAGCAGCAGTAGGAGCCAGCACCACCTCTGTCATCATTCTCAGTGACAGTGGATGCAAAGTGTAGAACATTTCTTAGGTCCCATCTCCAGCCTCTGCCCTGGCAATTCTTCACCCTTTAACCTCTGACCCAGAAGCAGAACACCTAGTGTTTGCAATTCACTGCAGTGTATAACCTCTGGCAGGTTTTCTAAGCTTCCTTTACCTTACATTTCTTCAGTTGTTAAATGTGGCTAAAAATAATCAACTAACAAGATGGTTTTGAAGAAGGAGACATCCCAACCAGCCAGAACTGTAGAGAAGCTCAAATGGAACCCAGCAAGGAGGGCCAGAGCTGAACAGCTGGTCCCCGTATTCTCTTTTCCATGGCAGAGGAGATTTGAACCCACTGTATAGCTTTCTCTATTGTGTGCATAGTACACTTTGTAGCTTTTGCGTTCAAGTAAGGAATGAAACCAAGATGGCTGTGAAGATTGAGGGTAATATATGAACTGTGCCTGGCACAGTGAGTACTCACACATTCCTTTAATAACAAATTATTCCTGATCACCTAATTTTCATCTTGACATCCCGCTTTCAGCCCGTGAGCTGCTCCTATTGTTCAGATCTGGGAAGAAGGAACAATTGTGACAATCCAAATTGGAATCATATCATTTCCCAAAGACACTTTGCTATAAGCACAATTGGTTAGGCTCTGGGATATAATGAAGTAGAGTTATATAGTCAAAGGGCCTTGAGAAATCTAACAGCCTTTTATTGAACAGTTGGACCCTAAGCCCATGAAGGTGAAAGGTCCATGATAGGCTGGCTCTATCCCAGGGTACTTTTAGATATATTAATTGGTAATCAGAGCCTCACCACTTGGGTGGCTTGACAAACCGTCATGTCTCAGATTGACGTGCCAGTGATACTGACCCCCTCGGTCCTCAGGGTGGCCAGGCAGGGATTGCATTTGTCAGAGACCTGGGCTGGTCATCTTTAGCTATGATCAGCATCTTACCCCAGGGATGAGTAGAAGTATTATCATCTTTGTGCATGCCTTGGTGTGAAAAAGCCTTTTGTAAAACTGATCCAGATTATCTTCACACCAAATATCTGATTTAAAAAAATTCGTCTCTAAATATAATTTGACTGCTATGGTAATTTATACTCAAAGGGGTTGAATAACTTCACTGAGATAAAAGTAGGCATGTCAGGATTTGAACTCAGGTCTTCTCCACGCAGAGCTTATGCTCTGCAGTGCTGCCATGCACCACTTTAGTGGCAAAACGGGGCTTGTAGAACACAGGTCACCTGACCTGCTGCTACTCACAGCATGGGTTGCATAGATTTCTGTGGGCAGTCCTGACAGCTGAACATTAATTTACACCAGTGTAAATTAATTAGGAGAAATGCATCATGGGTTCTAAAGATCTAACTTACAAGTGACCTTTTCAAAAGTAATTTGTTTATAACTTGACAACATCCCATAATCCATGTCTTATCAACTTATTCATCCATAATATGGTTAATGTCAGAGTATCAACCTACCAGGCCAATAGGAAACATGCAGCCTGTAATACTTCACCTGTGTAAGTCAGGGTGTTGCATTACAGTGATCCACTTTACTCCCTAAGATTACATCTTGTCCAAAAAGAGTAGATGCCCATGATAGAAATGAATGCAGAAATAATTCTGTGCAAAAAGCCTTCCTTTGCCCTCTTGGTCAAATACAGAGTCTGAGGTCCAGTGGAAGGCATCACGTGGATGGATCTGGGTGGTTGATCTGCAGCACTGGTGGAACACAAAGGGGTACGCTCCTTGTCTCCAGCCCCATAGAGGCAGCCTTTGAACCCTAGGAAGCAGCCATCTCTTTGTGGTTTGCCAGTGCCAAGAATGATTATACCACGTGGGTGGAGTGGTGTGATGTGAACTCTTGCCCTTTCTTTAGTTAACTGTAGATTGTTTTTTCCTGCTGGCCAAGGGCTGTTAGAGATTTATCATCTTAAATCATCTTTAGTATGTCTGACATTTGAGGAGAAATTTATTACCCATTGTTGGATTCAGATACTCAGTCATAGCACAGTTTTAGTTGTGTTGATACATAAAAAGCAAATAGAACAGTTTTAAGTACTTGCTAAATATTAGCTTTATACTTTCTTAATATTTGGTCATTTTATTCTATCAGTTTCACTATGCATACTGATTCTAATACAAGTTATTAATAATAGCAGTTGTTGGTACTTTATGAAGTAATTTCACAAGCATTCTGTTTATCCTTAAAATGATCCTACAAATAAATATAAATGCAGGTAATGAATCTGTTGTTCAGGAGGTGAAATAACTTACCCCAAATCACTTAGCCTTTAAATGGAGGTCCTGAGCCCCGAATCCCTGTCTGCTGTGTCTGTATCTCTGAGTGTTATTCTTCATGTTACCTCAGTTTACGTTGCACTAAGTATTAGTGTCTACTTTGTCCAAAAGGGGGATTAGAATATGCTGTTAGGGCCAAGCATGGTGGCCCATGCCTGTAGTCCCAGCACTTTGGGAGACTGAGGCAAGCAGATCACTTGAGGTCAGGAGTTTGAGACCAGCCTTGCCAACATAGTGAAACCCTGTCTCTACTAAAAATACAAAAATTAGCTGGGCGTGGTGGCACAGGCCTGTAATCCCAGCTACATGGGAGAAACTGAGGCAAGAGAATCACTTGAACCCAGGAGGCGGAGGTTACAGTGATTGCTCCACTGCCCTCCAACCTGGGCAACAGAGCAAGACTCCATCTCAAAAAAAAACAAAGACAAAAACAAACAAACAAACAAACAAAAAACATGCTGTTAGCATCATAATGTGATAAAAAGAAAAAAAAATGTATATGGGCGTGGAAGGAGAATGTTACAGTTGACTTTACCAGAAACATTATTGGATTTCAATTTCAAAGCACCATCCATCTGAGATGAAGCGATCCACAGCACTGCTCAAGGACACTGTCTTGCATGATTTCTGTAGCTCTTATTTGTTTATTGGGTTTACAGTCAATCTCCCTGCAAATGGACATCTGGAAGGTGGAGACTCTCCGATCATTCATTGTTCTTTCAAGAATATTCTTTCATTCTTCATGATCATTAATTCAATTGTTCATTATTCTTTCACTATTCAATAGTGGTTGGCATACAGCAAGTGTTAAATACTTGTCGATCAACTGACAGAATATTCAAAACAGTTTCTTTAATGTAGGATATAAATGGTTTGTGAATTGTAATTTTTATCGCAACAAATTTTTCAGTATTCAGCAATTTTATTAATCTTAAAAATATTGAGAATATTTCAAAACCATTTCCTTTGAAAAAGCTGCTAGTACCTTATTTGACAGTATTACAAATTACTAACTAAACTGTTGCATGAGCCGTAATGTTAAGGCTTATGTTTTCTATTTTTTCGATTGAGTTCAGACCAGGCAACTCTTAACTGAATATTTACGAATTGCTTGACATTCATTACTGGGAAAAATATCCATGGTCAAGTTTTATCTGCTAATGTTTTCAGGAAATCATTAACTTTTTTCTAAAGATTAAAAAAAAGGCTTATAAACATTCAGCCATTAATAGTTAGACTCATGCTTTTTGCTTCATTTTTGAGGAACAGGCTGTTACTTAATTATGTGTAAAACACTACAAGCTGTGGGTTATAACCCATTAGGGTCTCATGAAATCAGTTTAGTGGGTACGAAACAGCATTTTTTTTTTTAAATGGAACAGAACAGAATAGATTAGACTGGACTAAGGTGGACTGAAATAGAAGATATCAGAATGTGTTGTATGTAGTAAGAATAAATATTCGTTCATGAAAACTATTTTAAATGTTTATAAGTATGTACATATTGAATCACAGTTTAAATTTTTTTTATTATGGGCCAGCATTAAAAAAATGACCCCTTGATTTAGACGATTCTTTGATTGTTAGCATATTGGGAGTGAGGGGTTTTTTATCATTGAAAAATGAATTTATTTGAAAATTATTCATCTAACACACACTGGCTGATTGGCAGCTGTCCATAAAGTGCCCATTCAGTAAGTATACTTTCCCACGGTACAGTTTAATGGGTTCCTACAAACCAATTTCAATGAATAAGCACAAGCATGTTTCTGTTTAACCTGAAATCCCAGACTGTTTGGTCATTCCAAATCCTGATTCAAGAACAGTAAAGTCATCTCACAAAACCCCCAGATGGAACTATTGTGGTGAAACTTGGGAGACTTTTGCTTTTGGACCTCCTGCAGGTTTCTTCTCTGTAGAACTACTTACTACTGTGGGGCTTTGGGTCTAGTTTTCCCCAAAATGGAAATAATAGTAACTACCTTATAAGGTTATTGAGAGGATTGAATGAATTAAAATATATGAAGTCTTTAGAATAATACTTTAAAAAATAAGCACTAAACAATTTTCATGTAAAAGCTTGCTACCTAAATGGCGAATACAGGAATAAATGAGAAAAAATATGAATATATAGATACAACTGTTGGGTAAATTTCAGGGAGTTTATAAATCCCCTAAAACTTGTCAGTAAACCTGCTGTAGTCGTATCTTTCAGTGAAAGGTCCAATATTCCAGGCTCCAAGACAGATTCCAGGGAAAGAAAAGTGATTTAAACTGTCTCCTCTCCTCCCCCTCTTTTTTTTTTTTTTTTTTTCCTGAGACGGAGCCTCGCTCTGCCGCCCAGGCTGGAGTGCAGTGACGCTATCTCGGCTCACTGCAAGCTCCGCCTCCCGGGTTCAGGCCATTCTCCTGCCTCAGCCTCCCGAGTAGCTAGGACTACAGGCGCCCGCCACCTCGCCCGGCTAATTTTTTTTTTTTTTTTTTTTTTTGTATTTTTTAGTAGAGACTGGGTTTCACCGTGTTAGTTAGGATGATCTCAATCTCCTGACCTCGTGATCTGCCCGCCTTGGCCTTCCAAAGTGCTGGGATTACAGGCGTGAGCCACCACCCCCGGCCTCTTCTCCCCTTTTTATTGGTGTTGCTGACAGCTGAGGAAGACTTCAGCTCAACTGACTCCTGGATTTGGACTTAAACTTGGTACTGTTGGCTTGAAACAACTTGTGTCATATTGCTGTGGACTGAATGTTTTAATCACCCGCCAAAATTCCTATGTTGAAATTCTAAATCGCCAATGTGATGGTATTTGGAGGTGGCTTTTTGGAGCTAATTAAGTCATGAGGCTGGAGCCTTCATGATAGGATTAGTGCCCTTATTAGAAGAAATACAAGAAAGATGCACACTCTCTCACTACCATGGAAAGACACAGCAAGAAGGTGCCATCTGTAAACCTGGAATTTGGTCCATCCAGGAACCAGATCACTCCAGCATCTAGATCTGGGACTTCCTAGCCTCTGAAACTGCAAGAAATAAATGTTCGTTATTTGAGCCACCCAGTCTATGTTTTTATTATGAGCAGTGCAAACTGAGTAAGACACACATATATTTGAAACCTTTCATGGTTGCTGGTACAGCAACTCTTCAGCAAGAGAAAATTGAGTTCAGAACCAGAAAATGCTTTGTGTGCTCCCAGCTCTGAAGCTTCGTAGTTTATACTTGCAATTAAGCTGTTGGTGATTTTTGTCGAAATTTTCCTTTCTTTTCCCCTAAAATTCACATCTGAAAATTCCAAACAATCTTCACCCCCTCTGCCCTCATACGTCAAGTGCTAATTGCATATCCTCCTACGCATCTTGCTGGATTAGTATTCCTGGGCAGAGCTCAGATATGTCACTTATGTGTTCCTTCTTCTTTCCGGCATTTGAGGTTCTGCACAATATGCTCCTTCCTCCCCTCCTGTCTTTATCTCTTGTTTTGTTTTTCTGTGCATTTCTTATTACACTTTGTCCCCTCAGAACTATGCCTTCTGTATACAAAGAACTACTCTTCTCTATACTCTCCTTAAATATAGCAATGTACATATCACTCTGTCACACCCATCTTTAATTGTGACACTGTCTTCTTGAGGCCATTCCTATTTTATTTCTCTCCCCCCACCCAACACACACAACTACATGATCCCTCTCTTGCCACTGGACTGTGAGGGTGTTGGGGGACTTTCTTATGCCTCCTTTGGGGCCGTTAACACTGTTTGTCTTGGGATACACCCAGTAACACTCTCATCTCTGCCTTATTTGTCTGTTGTCATTTACTGTCAGATCTTTTTGGTATTTATCTTTCTCACAGGGTCTAGCCCTGTACCCAGCACCTACCAGTCATTCACTATGACTGAATAGCTAACATTTGCTGAATTTACCATGTACCAGAGACTGGTGTTCTCATGTAATCTCATAATTACCTTATGGAGTAGGTCGTGTTAACATCCTGACGGCAGATAAAGATGTTAAGCCTATAGATGTTATGTAACTTGCCCAAGGTCACATAACTATGTAGTGGTAGATCCACGTCTCAGCCCAGGTATGCCTGACCTCACAGCCCACACCCTTAAATCATTATGGCTGTGTTTGTCAGTAAGCTATGTTGAATTGAATTTTCTAGAACCTATTAGTTCTCAATCTAATTGGAAATCACTGGCCTAAATGACAGAATGGTTAGAAATATCTTTAATAACTAAACGGATATTTTCTGATTTTCAGTACAAAGGTATTAGGAACTTTGGAACAAACTAGAGAAGCTCTACTCTACCAGGGAACCTTGGGAATTCCCTACATACCGGCAAAAAATGTCAGCAATCTCCTGAGCTTACCTTTTTGGAGTGTGGCAAGCATGTCTCTGTTATTGCCTCTCTAGATTCAGAGTTGAAGGCCCCAACAAGCAAAATTCTCCCAGCTTGGTCATTTCTATTGTAAAAGTGAAGACCTGGTTCTTGAGCCAGCAAGCACTTGTTCACACATATTTACTTCCGTTTTTCTTTATCATTTCAAATAAAGTTTGCACAAACAAAATGGTTAGGGCTTCAGGTTTTGTCCTCACTCATTTTTGTGGTGTATTATACCAGTGAACATTCAACAGCCTTGCCTACTTGTTTTAATGTTTTACTTCTCACACATAAATGAAAATGGTAATGAATGAAAAGGAGAGTGGCCAAGGTTTCCAAGACGTAGCAAGATACAGGTTGGTTCATGGTTTGCAAATGTGATTTACCACCAAGTAAAGTCAAGTCAGATGTATCAACAACTGATACATGTAGAGTGTTCTAGGCCCAAGAAGAGAAGATGAGTTAGTTGGATTGGGGACCTCCTGGGTCTCTTCCCAAAGCAAGACAGGATCTAGTATCTAAGAATATGGTGGAGACCAAGAAAAGGGTCTTTTCTCAATAATTCTGCTGTTAGAACCATGCAACTGATTTTATTTGGGGAGTCAAAAATGACTTTTAGGTGGGGACATTATGGACTGAAATGATAAATGTAGCTTGACGGTCGTGAGACAAGAATTGTTCAGGTGTGGAGAACGGAGAATATGAAGTAAATTTAAATATAGAAGAACCAGAGAACAAGACTATTAATTACAACAATGAAAATGTTATATGGTATTTATTAGTGTACTTACGGAATACTTGACAGACTAGATGGCCAAACTTTGACCATTTAAACTTAGGAAGTAGTTAAATTAGAGGCTATTTATTCATGTTTTAAATATTCTTTACTACATTTTAAAACTCAGTGATTTTTCTAAATCATTCTACGTCTTTTTAAAATACAATTTGCACATATATTTTCTGAACAAATCTGTTCTACAAAGAAGAATAGAATCAAAATTGATTGGCCCAGTGCGATGGCTCATGCCTGTATTCCCAGCACTTTGGGAGGCTGAAGCAGGTGGATCACCTGAGGTCAGGAGTTCAAGACCAGCCTGGCTAACATGGTAAAACCCTGTCTCTAATAAAACTACAGAAAATTAGCTGGGCGAGGTGCTGGACGCCTTTAATCCCAGCTACTCAGGAGGCAGAAGCAGAAGAATCGCTTGAACCCAGGAGGTGGACATTGCAGGGAGTTGAGATTGAGCCATTGTACTCCAGCCTGGGTGACAAGAGCGAACTCCATCTCAAAAAGAATTTTAATTGATCAGCCAGACACAGTGGCTCATACCTGTAATCTCAGCATGTTGAGAGGCCTAGGTGGGAGGAGTGCTGGAGACCAGGAGTTTGAGACCAGCCTAGGCAACATAGTGAGACCCTGTCTCTACAAAAAAAAAAAAAAAAAAAAAAAAGCCAGACATGACAGCACATGCCTGTAATCCTAGCTACTCAGGAGGGGAGGTGAAAAGATAGCTTGGGTATTGGAGGTTACAGTGAGCTATTACCATGCCATTCCAGCCTGAGCAACAAAGCAAGATTCTGTCTCAAGAAAAACCCCACAATTTTTTATAAAGCCAAACCACACATAAAATTGATTGATCTTACTTTTGAATGTGTGGAGTGACTTAAATCAAATCACTGTCATGGATAATTTGAGTGAAGTTATTAATCATTCCATTAATTTTTCCTGTGTATGTGAGAATATATTACTGTTGATTATGGCACCTGTGGTGCACGTACGTCATGATTTAGAGCTAGAAGAGCTTTTGTTATAGAAGTTGCTTAATACATAATATAAAGCAGATGAATTTTGATATTTCAGATTAATTTTGTTAGCACAGCAGAAAGCTGAACGGTAATTTGGTTATTTTATTTTCAGAAGGTAATTGCAGCAGATGCTGGTAAGGTCACTGGGGACTGAGCAATTTCCATTTCAGTGGCTCCACCATCTTTTTTTTCTTCTAAGGGAGTTGGACAGGGAGGTAGTTCCTTCTACTGTGCCAAGTCAACTGCTGTCACTAGACAATGAGAGAAATTTAATTTTTTTAAACCACAACTCTAAGTTTATATAATCTGGATATTTTTATTTTAGAAGGGTAGATATATTTTAAATGTAAAAACAGGTATATACACACACATATATATGCAAACATATTTTTCTTTGAAAAGAGTATGGATTTTTAAAATATAAAAATTAGTTGAAAGCCCACATATATTCATATTTAAGCACACTTTATAAGAAATGGCATTATTTTGGCTGGGCTCGGTGGCTCACACCTGTAATCTCAGCACTTTGGGAGGCCAAGGTGAGCGGATTGCCTGAGCTCAGGAGTTCGAGACCAGCCTGGACAACACAGTGAAACACCATCTCTACTAAAATAAAAAAAAAAATGTAGCCGGGCGTGGCGGCGTGCATCTGTAGTCCTGGCTACTCGGGAGGCTGAGGCAGGAGAATTGCATGAACCTGAGAGGCGGAGGTTGCAGTGAGCCAAGATCCCACCACTGCACTCCAGCCTGGAAGACAGAGCAAGACTCTGTCTCTAAAAAACAAACAAACAAAAGAAATGTCATTATTTTCATGAATCATTGAAAATATAAAATAATAAAATTAATTGGGTTACAAATCCAACATATGTAATCTTTACCTCCTTCTTCCTGTTTGTTTTTAATGCATAGGAAAACCTTTCTGGGATTTTGAATAAAGACCATTTTGGTTTTTATATTAGCTGATGCAACTAGATATTTAAGACTTCTCCCAGTTCTTTCATGTAATTAAATGTAAAAATTTATGTAATATTCTTTATCTTATGAGGAGAAACATATGCATTGCTTGCATCTCAAAGAGACTTTATGTGCCTGTGCCTATTAAGCCCAGAGGGTAGATTAGTGAACAAAACAAATATGATCCTTGCCAGTACAGGGAATACTTTTCACAAATCCATTGCCTTAGTTCATTTTGTGTTGCTTTAACAGAATGTCACAGACTGGGTAATTTATAATGCACAGAAATTTATTTGGCTCACAGTTCTGGAGTCTGGGAAGTCCAAGAACATGGTGCCAGCATTTGACAAGGGCCTGCATGCTGTATCACCCCATGGTGGAAGGTGGGAGGGCAAGAAAGGGTGAGAGTGGGCCGGGCACGGTGGCTTATGCCTATAATCCCAGCACTTTGGGAGTCTGAGATGGGTGGATCATCTGAAGTCGGGAGTTCAAGACCAGCCTGACCAACATGGAGAAACCCTGTCTCTACTAAAAATACAAAATTAACTGGACGTAGTGGTGCACACCTGTAATCTGGAGGCTGAGGCAGGAGAATTGCTTGAACCCTGGAGGCAGAGGTTGCGGTAAGCTGAGACCTGCCCCATTGCACTTCAGCATAGGCAACAGGAGCGAAACTCCATCACCAAAAAAAACAAAACAAAACAGAATAAAAACAAACATTGGTGAGAGTGAGCAAGCAAGAAAGTAAGAGAGGGCCAAACTCCCTTTTTTTGTTTTTTGGATTTTTTTTGAGGCAGAGTCTCGCTCTGTCGCCCAGGCTGGAGTGCAGTGGCGCGATCTCAGCTCACTGCAAGCTCCTCCTCCCGGGTTCACACCATTCTCCTGCCTCACCCTCCCGAGTAGCTGGGACTACAGGCCCAACTCACTTTTATAAAAATGCACTCTTCTGATAACCAGCACACTCCCACAATAATAACATTTATCCATTAATGAGAATGGAACCCACCTGGCCTAATCACCGCTTAACAGTGCCACCTCTTAATTCTGTCACAATGGCAATTACATTTCAACATGAGTTTTGTAGGGAATATTCAAACCGTAGCAGACAATAAAGAAGAACATAAAATCCATATGTCATTATAAATGGCTGTATTTGCTATGAGGGAAAACAACAAGACATCATAAAAGAGAAGTGCAAGAGTGGTATCCACTTTAGACACAAGTTATGTTCAAGGACCTTTGGAGAAAAGGTCCTTTAATACTTTAAAGGTCATTTAATACTCATGTGTTAATGACTTTTAATGATCTTGGGTACAAGCAGGAGTTCACCAGGTAATCTGTGTGTTTAGGAGAAGGGATAGGGAGAGAGGGAAGGAAGGGAATATTCTAGGTAGGGAGAACCCTTAGATGAAAAGTCCTTAAAGTGACAAAAAGCTTGGCAGCTCCCTGGATCTGCAGGATGGCCAGTGTTCTTGAACACAGTGCTTTTTTGGGAGAAATGCACAGGCAATGTGAAGAGGTAGGCTGAGGCAGGTCATGCAGGGCCTTTTTGGCCATGTTTAGGAATTTGGATTGATGGATGCTAGATGGATGGAGCTAGATGGATGGAGGTGCCATTAACTGGAATGAGAAAACTGGAAAAACAACTATTTTAAGAGGGTATCTCAAGAATTTAGTATGTTAAGTTTGAGATGCTTACAAGACAACCACTAAATACACAACTGGGTATGTGTAAATCTGGAGTGAAAACAGGATCTGGACTGAGATGGAAATTTCAGAGTTGTTGGCCTCAGCCATGGGAAAGGATGAGATCATATAGGGAGGGCATATAAAGTGAAAAAAGAACAGAACTAAGGAATGGGAACAGAATTGGGAAATTCCAACATTTGGTGGTCTAGTAGAGAAAGAGAAGTAGGATGAAATGCAGAAGAGAGAGAATCACTGCAGCTGAGAGAATAGAGAATTTCAAGGAGTGAGTGATCAGCAGGTTTGCAAGTAGCTGAGAGGTAAATTAAGATGAGGACTGCAAAGTATCCATTAAGATCGACACTTGGAGGTCGCTGATAATCGATTAGATAAAAGCAGTTTCAGCACAGTGGTGGGAGAAGCCAGTTTGATGTGAATAGGAGGTAAGGGAGTGAAGACCAAGCTTCTAGGCAATTCTTTTGGGAAATTGGCTGGGCAGGGAAGCCAAATATTCAGGCCTTGGCAAGAGGAAGATGTGGGAGTCAAGGAATGGTGAGATTTTGAAGATGGAAGAGGAAGATGAGGTATTAGAGGATGCTTGTTGGCTAATGAAGATGGTCCATTAGAAAGGAATCCCTCAGGGATGTCTGCTTGAAGGCTGACGGTTACGTAATGCCATGAGGATATTAACAAAGCAGTGAGGCAGGCGAGGAGCCATACTGGGATACATGCACCTAGACTGGCTGTCTAGGGCCTGTAATATGTTTTAGGTTTACTTGTGCGGATTGGTGGCACTGTGGGCTCTCTTTTTTGATTGCACACTCATGCTGTGCTAGGAGATTTACAAATATGACCTCACTATGGTATTAGTTTTCTCATTTTTATAGGCAAGGAAACAGGTTTGGAGTGGTTCAATAACTCCCCAAGTTCCACAGCTAGCAAATAATGGAGCCAGAGTCTCTTCCTACTTGTATCTAATTCCAAAGCCTTTATTCTTAACTACTACCTCCAAAGTGCCCTTTAAATGGAATGTAAAAATAATTAGAACATTCTCTTCCATAAGAGAATTTTTAATTGTAATATCTTGATGAAAACATGAATTTAGAAATTTTAGAATTTATATTTAAATTTTTAATCTCTAAAAATAAAATTTAAAAGTGTAGACATTTTTCCATAAAAAATTTTTATAACCATTGGTAGCAAATTATTACAGTATGTCCTCTTTATAATCCATGTCCAAAAGTATTCGAGCTCCTGTCTTAATTTTTTTTAGTAGAACTTTTACATATTATTTTAAGGGACAGATGTACAATGCTAGGAGTTAGAGCACCTTGGTGGTATTAAGTTTTAACTTATTAACAGGAATTTTTAAAATAAACTATGTGACTGAATTTTAATATATTAGTGTATTAGTGTAGTCATGCTGTTATAAGTGAGGACCGGCCGGGCGCGGTGGCTCAAGCCTGTAATCCCAGCGCTTTGGGAGGCCGAGACGGGCGGATCACAAGGTCAGGAGATGGAGACCATCCTGGCTAACATGGTGAAACCCCGTCTCTACTAAAAAATACAAAAAACTAGCCGGGCGTGGTGGCGGGCGCCTGTAGTCCCAGCTTCTCGGGAGGCTGAGGCAGGAGAATGGCGTAAACCCGGGAGGCGGAGCTTGCAGTGAGCCGAGATCACGCCACTGCACTCCAGCCTGGGAGACAGAGGGAGACTCCATCTCGGAAAAAAAAAAAAAGTGAGGACCAATCATGTCTGTTTTAAATGAAGGATGCTAATCTTAAGGCTGTAAGCAGTGACATCTGTGTAGGAACTTGATATGCAATGGTTTGTTGAGAATAGTTGCGTGTGCTGCAGCATCCTCTCCTACAAAGGAAGCCACTAGCAAAGACGTTCCTGTGTGTTTTCAAGTAAACAACCTGTGGTGAAGTGGTTATGTCTGTGTAGATCTGATAACAACTAGTAAATTTCTTTTCCTGCATTCACAATTCTAATTTAGTGCACTGTCTCACAGTGGCTTCAGCTTATAGTCATATCATATGAGGAACTTCCGTCCCCCTCTAAGAGTATAGAAGTACCAGGTAATATAGTAATAATGCCCTGGGATCCTAGAAGTAATTGAGAGATTAGAAAGAAAACACAGCATTTTCTTTTCCAAGTGTCAGGTTCATGTTAACTTGGTATTTTGCTTCTTCCACTTACCGCCTTAATACAGGCACCATGCCTAATTTCAGAATTATAAATCTTTTAGTGGAAATACGGAGGTCATGCTAGATTTGGAATCTCCACTGCCTTTGACAAATAGAACGTTTTCAGCCTGGACTTGAACTTTTCGAACTATAATAATGTCTCAAGGACCCTCAAGGCTGCTCATTTCTTGTCTGAAAAACTCTTGTTAGTGGGAAGTTGTTTTTAAATCTTTGGTTAAATTTTATTTCCTTTCAGCTTACTCTATTTATTCCGTGTTACTTCGAATCCATACAGAATAAATCCAATCCATCTTTCATATATTATCATTGCATGTGTTTAAAGACAACCTCATGTTCTCCCTGAACCTTTTCCAGGATGAGTATCATAAGTTTCTAAATCTCTCCACCTAAGATGGAGTTTTCAGATTCTTTGCCATCTTAATATGACCTGATTAATGCAAGTATAAGAATATTAGGCCAGGCAAGGTGGCTTACACCTGTAATCCCAGCACTTTGGGAGGCTGAGGTGGAAGGATTGCTTGAGGCCAGAAGTTCAAGATCAGCCTGGGCAACATAGTGAGACCCTGTGTCTACAAAAAAATTTTTTTAATTACCAGACATGGTGGTGAGCGCCTGTAGTCCCAGTTACTGGCAGCGACCTAGGGATTGGGGCACTGAGGTGGGAGGATTGCTGGAGCCCGAGATGTCAACGCTGCAGTGAGCTTTAATCATGCCACTGCACTCCAGCTTGGGTGACAAAGTGAGACCCTGTGTCTATATATATTTTTTATGTGTGTGTGTGTGTGTGTGTAATTATCCTTTACTTTTATTAAGAAAGCATCACATTTCATTATTATGTTCACAGCTTATGCTCATAGTGAGGGGGGAGAAGTGTTTTTTCATCTGAATTGGAATTTTGTCTTGTTTGTTTTCTATTATTCTATTTTCCAGGAATTTCGAAGCCTGATTTTTAACATTGAACATATTTTCTCCCTAGATTGCGTAAGATATGCAACTTGAATAGTGTGTATTATGTTCTTATCCAAGAAGTTGATTAAAAGGCTGAATTGGAAAGCTTTATGCATTATGGCGTATTAGTACTGTCAGTACATGAAATAGTTATCGTTAAGTATTTCAGTTTGCTATAAATCAATTTTCTCTAGGTTAACCAAATTCTCTAGTCCAGCTGCTTCCATCTTACCTTAAGAAAGGTAGTGACATTTTCAGGGGCCTTAGTGAAATCTTTCTATACTACCTCCTGTGACTGGCCCATCAATATGCCAAATCTAGCCCAACCAAAACAGATAATTATGTTCATTTAGAGTCACTCATTTTAGTGTACCTCTAGTGGTTCCTGGAAGTCAATAATTTATCTTCAAATAATCACAAATGATTAATGAGCTATCAGTTTATTTTTCCGAAAGTTGATATCAAGCTACTCAGAGCATTTCCAAATTTGGCATTTCTTTTGAAAACCAGGTTGTTGTTGTTTTTTTCCTACTTCCGATTTTCTTTCTCTGTGATTCTTCTGAGATTACTGGTAATGCTACTGCAACTCAGAGGGTTGCTTTAACAGGACTAGAGACTTCATCCTGGATTTCACTTTCTTCTTAGCCATAGATATGTCATCCTTTTTAGTTTTTTGCCTATTCTCTTTGCTAAAGCTGAAAATAGGATTGAACTGGACCTGTTTTCTCTTTCTTACAGCTTAACTTCACCCAGTGGGCCTATTGCTTCTTGCCTCTTCAGCCTCTCGGCATCCTTATAATTTTCTCATTACTTTTCCTTTGCATTGTTTACAAACTTCTGCTCATGCTGAGCTTTCACTTTCTATGCTTGTTCCTATAGACTTCTGTCATTTGCTTTTTACTTTTGTTTGAGCTCTATTATGTGCCTTCTCGCACTCCCCTATATGCCTACCCATTAGAAACTTGAGTTTATTGGGCTCTATTTGTTTCTTGAAATGCTTTCAGCGTTGGTTCTTCCACAGACTCATTTGTGGTGGAGTTGACAGAATTTGTTTTGGAAGAACATATTATCCCTCGTGAGCCATTTCTCTTATAGTCTCTGGCCATGAGATCGTACACATTCCATGTCCTTGCAAACATTTGTAGGAATGTACAATCTGATGTAATAACAAAATGCTTATATAGTAGCAGCAATGGGATAAATACTAGAAACGAGGTGACTGCCAAGTGCTAAGGGTATAGAGCAGAAGAAATGACTGTTGAAAAGATGCTGTATGTCATAAAAGAGGTGACTTGGCTGTCTTGAGATGTGAGTGAAAGTTTGCTATGAGGAAGGAAGAGAGTTTCAGGCAGAGAAGAGACAGTGTGCAGATGCATGGGCCCATGTTAGTGCATGGGATTTGCCTGTGACTGGGAGACTGAGAGAGATTCCTTATAATCTTTGAGAGAAGTCCATCGTTTGGGTCAGTTCTTTTTTTTTTTTTTTTTTGACACAGAGTGTCACTCTGTTGCCCAGGCTGGAATACAATGGTACAATCTCGATTCACTGCAACCTCCGCCTCCCAGGTTCAAACAATTCTCCTGCCTCAGCCTCCCCCAGTAGCTGGGACTACAGGTGGGCGCCACCACTCCTTGCCAATTTTTGTATTTTTAATAGGGACGTGGTTTCGCTATGTTAGCCAGGCTGGTCTCGAACTCCTGATCTCAGATGATCTGCCCACTTTGGCCTACCAAAGTGCTGGGATTACAGGCGTGAGCCACCATGCGGGCTTGTTTGCGTCAATTCTTTCACAGTGTTATCTGCTGTATACTTCTGTATCCTCCTTTTGATCGACAGTTAAAATCTTCACCTAGAAAATAAGAAGAAACATCATTGATCCAGATCTACAAGATTTCTACCAAGAATTTCAAAGGCACTAGGGAATCATTTCAGGTTTCTTCTGCGACAGTCAATCTCTTGATCATGTGTCTGGACAATTTCCTCTTGAGTGATGGTTATGATAATTTTTAGGAGGCTCTCTACCACTTTGTCATTTTGTACGCTAAACCTGCCTAACCCTACCCAGCTCAAATTTTGGTTGCTTTTGTTCCCCTCCTAGGGAGCCCGCAAATACTTTACTCTCTTTTAACTACTTAAAGGGTGAACAAAACAAGCAGTAAATTATTTTATTATTTGCTGGGCAAGAGGACACATACAGGTTCATTGGTAATGCTACCTAGAGATTGAAGTTTGCACCCTGGATAGGGGAAATGAGCTTGCAGCCTGGATAGAGGAAATGAGTCCATAAGGCCACAAATGATTGGTTTTAACTAGTTCCATTTTTCATGGGGCAGTGAAGGCCCTTAAGGGCCTAGCATACCAAGGATGCTCAAAGACCACAGTTTTATATCAGCTTTGGCTGGTGGGCTGTTCCAAATTCACAGCCAGTTACAGTGAAACACAGCACCAAGCTTACCTGCTGGGGAAGTGCTGCTACAAAGTGGATATTCTTTGGCAGGACACGGGTAGAACCGCTGGATCTCTCAGCCACCTTGTTATTTTCTGCAGCCTCGGCTGCTCTGGATTTCAGGTCTGTGGGACATCGCCACTGTTGTGTCACAGCATGGCATGGTCTCCAGATCTCCTTTCTCCCCTGCCGTGTGTTCTGCCCACCAAAATCCTGTTACTGGTTTCAGTTTCTCTCTGGAATTTCAGAATAGTTTTCTTTCTTGCATATTAGGTAAGTTATTTTTCAACTTCCAGACATTATGCTTAATGAAACATATATTCAAAATGAAACTTCTGCTCCAGTTTGTGTTGCTGCAGAGTGAAACTATGGGCACTAGAAATTTGTGAATTTGAAGTCATAAATTGTGAGTGATTTGCATCGTTTAACCTCATCAAAGAGAAAATGAGAAATTAAGAAAAAAGTGGAAACCAGGACAGATAAATTTGCTTATTATGAAGATCACACATAAAACAGTTGAGTAGGCAGACAACTAAAACTCTTGGAAATAATGGGGCTGGCTGGGCTTGGTGGCTTACACCTGTAATCCCAGGACTTTGGGAGGCTGAGGTAGGCGCATTACTTGAAGTCGGGAGTTTGAGACCAGCCTGGCCACATGGTGAAACCCTGTCTCTACTAAAAATACAAAAATTAGCCAGGTGTGACAGGCTCCTGTAATCCCAACTACTCGGGAGGCTGAGGCAGGAGAATCGCTTGAACCCAGCAGGCAGAAGTTGCAGTCAGCTGAGATCACACCACTGCACTCCAGTGTAGGTAACAGAGCAAGATTCTGTCGAGAGGAGAGGGGAGGGGAGGGAAGAGGAGGGGAGGGGAGGGGAGGGAAGAGGGGGGGAGGGGAGGGGAGGGGAATAAATGAGGCTGATGTCTCCTTTCAATCAGGGTGGCAGCAAGAGGTGCTTTGGAGGCTGTGGCCTCTCTCTCCATTCCCCTGTGCCATTGCCATCAGCACGTTCCACAGGCCACCCCAAACAAACATGTAGTTCTAATAAAAGGAGTCAGGTTACTTAGCCGATGCAGCTTTAAGACATACCCCTGCCCTCCTCTCACTCCTCCAAAACTCAGTTTTGCCCCTAACTTCTAACTGCAGAGAAATTTTAAAGTTAACACTAGCTTTAGTAAGACCCTTCTTCCCTTTGTCTCTTCCTCCCTTTTTGTTGGTTCTACAGTGTTGTTTCCTCTGAGAAATAATAATAAAATTTTTAAAAATTGTCATGTTAAACTGCAAAACTTTTATTATTTTTTAAAAATCATAATGCCTGCAAAAACATTTGGTAGGTAGGATTATTAAGATGTGACAAATTATCTTTAAAAATAAGATGTACTTTCATACACAGTGGAAGAGTATTAACAGAAATATGTGGGCGGCTTATTTATTTTTGTTTTTGTTTTAATAAAAACAAATGTTTGGTTTTAACCATAAAAAAACTCTCATGATACATTTGTGTGTCTGAAATCATCACTAGAGAAAACTAAAGTGACTTTAAAATGTAAATAATACTTATTAAATACATGTGAACATAGTGTAATTAATCTCTTGTAGATAAAAGAAAATTCTTTAAAGTTTGATTAAAAAACTGAAGATTTTTGTTCATCAAATAATCTCCATATGATCTAGATCCATTTATTTACTTAGTTGTTTATTTTTATAGAGATTTAGGGATGGAAAATATCTTAAAAACAACCTAAGCTAACTTCTTGGTAGAGGTGAGCTACTGAGGTCTTAAGAGGTTGTTATTTAACCAAGGTCACCAGACTCTCAGCTGCTGCAAGCCACAGACAAAGGTTTTCTCTTAACAGAGTTGTACTTTCATCTCACTCTACTTTCAGCAGACCAGTGATATCTCAAGCTTGTCTTTTTCTTTTAAGACCTCACTGATGTCTTGCTGACCTAAAAGGAAGAAACTGAGGCAAATTTAATGCAAGTAGAGTTTATTTGAGCCAAACTTGAGGATTGTAGCCCAGGAGCATAGACTGAAGATGCCCTGAATATGCACTCTGATTAGCAGCAGTTACAAGTGGATTTTTAAAGGCAAAAAGGAGATAGGAAGTGGGCTGATATAAAGTGATGTGCCAGGAATTCTTGTTGGCTTACAGACATAGCATTGATTAGTGACTGGCTATGCATTAAGTTATAGTGTCTGGTGTGGCATTATTAGATTAATTTATAGCTGCTTGTGGCAATAGCAAGCTGGTTCTGGAGATGAATACATAGCTCCAGCGGGAAGTAAGATGTGATTGCAGTCTCATTTTAGTGCCTCTCCAGCCTGATAATTTAAAAGGATGTGTATTTCCCAGGTAAAAGTTCTTTTTTTTCCTCAGGCTAAAAGAGGTAGAACACTTATTCCAGAATCTTTAAAATTTCCTAAGTTCCCCAATAATGCAGGCTTGATAGGCACACAATCTAATCTTAAGATACACAGCCATCCATGTTATTTTCATGTGATAAAGACTGCTAAGTTTCCAAGTATCATCCAAACCCAGCTCAGCCAATCCACATTTGGGGGTTGTTCGTATGGAGCAACCTTGCTTATGCAAATTTCCGTAATAGTCAGGAAGCTCTTTCCCCTTTCTAGGGTCAAGTAACAGAAAACAGATCAGACTACCTTAGGAGAAAAAAAAAAGGAATATGGAGACTTCTGGTTCACATAAGTAAAAAGTCCCAGATAAGACTTGACATCAGGAATGCCTGGGTTTGGGACTGAAATAATACCATTATGACTTAGTTTATCGGTATCTAAATCCTTCCTTTCTTTTAGCTTCCTTTTTCAGGCTTTTCTTGATACATGCTGCTAAGTCAGAATCTTCATATGCAACAGCAGGCAAAGCAAATGCTTGGTATTAGGTCTCACAAGTCCTGAGACTCACAGGGATTGGACCAACTTAGAGCCGGTGCTGGGTTTTGGAGTAGTGGCTGCTGCTGGGCAGCTGCAGAGGCAGAGACTCAGTGCTTTGATTGGACAAACTCCTTTCTGGAGCTAGGGTGAGTCCTACCCAGATCTGGTATTGCAGAATAAGGAATAGATTGTAGGCAGGCCATTGAAATCGACTGCAGTTTTCGCTAGTATGTCAGGCAGTGTACTAGGAACTGGAGTTAAAGCTTTTAAAAAGAATGACATGCTTTGAGTCTCAGTGAGTTTTTAGATACTGTGCATATTGCTGTAAATATCATAGTTAATTCCATCATTGATTGGATGATTTGATAAGATAACCGTTAAAGAACTTTCCTACTTGAGATTCTATGATTTATGCTTCTTGGAAACAAAATGGAAAAGGTTCAAATTCTTTCATTAGTTTAGGTAATTATATTTTCACCTTAAGCTGTTTTAGAATGTTTAATATTGTGACAGCTTTATGTAGAATTCAGAAAACTCAATTTAGTGTTTAATACCACAACTCCACTAAAACAATATCTGAATATAGAAAAATTAATTTATGGATAAAGAGCACTTTAAAAAATGTATGGTTGTCATGCCAGGGACATAATGGTTGATAAATATGAATTTTCATTTTTGCTGATGCCACTGTGAAGTTGTAATGTATACATGTGTTAAAATATTGAGCCCCTCTTTTTAAGGGACCTTTTGATGGAGATGATTAAAGATTAAAGATTCTTTGGTCTAATCCATACAAACAGCAATGACATTTTCCTTTATTGGGCTTTTGTTTGAACTGTAGCTGATACACTCCCTGCAGAGTCTCAGTAATAGTTAAAAATATATTTATTTCCCCCCATCTGATAAAATATTGTTATCATTCCATTTTGGTTTTCTTCAAAACCGCCTTTAACTCAGCCAAAATGAAGTCCAGCTGAGTTTTCTTATGGCTTAATGCAGGAGTGTGGAAATCCACAGGAAATGTGGATGACTATTATTCCAACATTACAAATGTTCAAGAGAGTTTTTTAAAGTGGATTGAAATTAAAAGGAATGCCTGGGAGCCGAACATTTAAAACTATATAAACAAGTACACATCTATGAGAAATTATCTTGCCTTTTATCAACAACTATTTAAAAATCAAAAAGAACATGTAATAAAATCAAAGCAAAACTTCCTTGGTAAAGTCTGCTGCTGGAGAAGATGGTTGATTACTTAATTTCATATTAGGAAGCTGGTTGCACCTGTGTGTGCCGAGTGACCTATTACATATGAAGAAAAGTTTATGATAGGAAATTCCAGCCATTTGGGGCAAAGTGTTCAAGTAGTGGGGAATTGTTAGGTCTTGGGCGAGTTATCTCCCCACAAAATACCTTACATTATTCTTTAAATTAGATTAATGTTGAGCGAAGTTTGATTTCTCTCATTGTATGTGTGTGAAGTGACTTCGCTTGAGAAATTAGCCTAAAAGTCTATGTTACATGGTCTGATTCAAGGTTTATATTAGTTTGTGAAATTTGACACATACAACTTATAATTAGCCTGCTTCATCTTTCCCGGATTGAAGTTTGTTTCTCATTCATTCATTCATTCATACATGCTCCACCTTTAAGGCATCTTTGGAAAAGTACACGCGTGTCACCCGTGTATAACCAGCCATGCCTTGGTCCAATCCCAGCGTTAAGTCACATTCAAAGAAATAAGTATATCAGAGAAAATAATTGAAAATAACTCAAATATTTACTTCACCTTTCAGAAAACATCCAAGGGGGTAATAAATGCCTTATATTTAATAAAACTTTAAAATCCTCTTTCTCATCTCTCTGACCTTTTACATGTCTCTCAGCTGCTTCCCCAAACTTTCTCCTTTTTGAAACCCTTCCCATATCCAGCCAGTGTATCTCCTCATGTCCTTACCTTTTCCCCTTCTTTCCTTCTAGGTTTATTTTCTTCTATTTCTTCTCTCACTCTATTTCCTCTTCCACTTCTCCCCCTAATTCATTTCCCACACCTGTGTTCATAAGCTCAGAACCAGGAAAAGGAAACAGACCAACCCAGAATTCCATCAGGAGGCAGCATGAGTAAGGAGGCTGAGATCATCCATATGCTATTATATTTTCCCTTCATTGCACTTATTAAAGAAATTACAATATACTATTTAAAAATGGAAAGTCCAGACCAGGGAACATATAAATTGGCATGAAAAATGGGACAGTAAATTGCATGCTGCTATTAGTTGTATGGCTGTTGCAGAACTACTTCATGGTTAGTGATAAAAAGGAACTCCTTCCCATATTTCTTCCTGTTAATGAGTAGAGCACAAGCCAGTCCCTCTGATAACAAAGCCCTTCCTAGTCCTTAACTCTCTAGTGACTAAGGAAAAACGTCCCCTTCGCCCTTTGAAGCTTCACTGAAAAATGAACTCATGAAAGGCAGGTTAATAAGAAAGAAGCATACAATTGTTTTTTAACGTGCATGAGGAAAACCTAAATGTTTGGGAGACCACAAAGTGTTTACCCAATCCTGCAATGGGGTACAGAAGCTTCTATGCCATCTTGAGGTCACAGAAAGAATGGGGGCTCAGAGCATGGCCAAAAATCAGATTACAGTGGCAAGACAGATTATGGGGAGGGAAAGAAGAGGAGGCCTGGCTTGTGAAGGGGTCTTGTTATATAGATGAAACCTGATAGGTAGCAGCCGTCAGAGAGGATAGGTGGTAAATGCTTCTTTCAGATCTTTGAAGGTGTCAGACTCTCAGTTAAATCTTTCCTAGATCAGGACAAGGGAAGACCTGGCTGGATTGATGCAAAACTCCCCCATGAAAAACAGCTTTGCAGGGGTACTTCTGTTTGCAAGCCCTCAGAACAGCCATCTCAAAACATGTCAAAGAAGCATGTTCTGGAGTGAAATGCTTTTATTTTCTTCACTAGAGTTTGGTGTTCTCTGGTTCTCCAACACCAGCTGAGTGTCCAACAGTTCCATTCAGTTTTGACACTAACTTCTCAGAGTCAGCCTCAGACTCCACAGATTTAAGGGTTCTGTTGTAAGTCCCAGGTCCCCGGACCACCTGTGCTTTTGTCCACCTTGACTGCAAATTTGAGGTTTCCCCTGACCGCCTTCTTCAGGTTTGAGAGTTCACTAGAACTGCGCAGGGGACTCAGGAAAACACTTTTCTTACACTTAACCAGTTTATTATAAAGGATATAACTCAGGAACAGCCCAATGGAAGAGAGGCAGAGGACAAGGTATGGGGGACTCAGGGATGGTAGGCTTGGGGATTCAGGGGTGGTGCCAACAAGCTTCAATGCCCTCTCCAGGTGTGCCACCTTCGCAGTGGCTTAATGTGTTCATCACCGTGCAAACTTTCAGAACTTCAACATTTAAGGGATTTTCCTGGAGGTTCATTACCTATGCATGATTGATTAAATCATTAGCCCTTGGTGATTTTTGTTTGTTTGATTTTGAGACAGTCTCACTCTGTCACCCAGGCTAGAGTATAGTGGAGCAATCTCAGCTCACTGCAACCTCCACCTCCCGGGTTCAGGCAATTCTCCTGCCTCAGCCTCCCAAGTAGCTGGGACTACAGGTGCATGCCACCACACCTGGCTAATTTTTGTATTTTTAGTAGAGATGAGGTTTCCCCATTTTGGCTAGGCTGGCCTCGAACTCCTGACTTCAGTGATCAGTCCAACCTCAGCCTCACAAAGTGCTGGGATTACAGGTGTCAGCCACTGCGCCAGGCCTAGCCCATAGTGATTTAACTCTATCTGCTGTCCCCTCCCGTCTTGAGAAGTGGATTGTGGGGTAGGGCCAAAAATTCCAATCTTTTAACCCTGGCTGGATCTTTCTGGTGACTAGCCTCCATCCAGAAGCTCTCTGGGCTCCTCCCTCCCTCTGCAACTTTGAGTCATCTCATTAGAATACAAAAGACACTCTTCTTCACTCAGGAGATTCCAGTGTTTTAGGAAATCTGTACCAGGAACCTGGGGACAAAGACCAAATACAGTCATGTTCCACGTAAGCCACTGGCCTCATTTATGATGGTGGGTCCATAAGATTATGATGGGGCTAACAAATTCTATCATCCAGTAACATTGTCGCCGTCATAGTGCAACACATTACTTGGTGATGCTGGTGTAAACAAACCCACTGTGCTGCCAGCTGTGGAAAAGCATAGCACATACAATTATGTACAGTGCCTAATACTTGATAATGATGATAAATGACTGTGTTACTGGTTTATGTATTTACTACACTAGCTATTATTATTTTAGAGTGTTTTCTGATTATTAAAAAAAAAAAAAAAGCTAAACAGAACAGCCTCAGGCAAGTCTTTTAGGAGGTGTTCCAGAAAAAGGCATTGTTATTACAGGAGAGGATCATTCCATGCGTGTTATTGCCCCTGAGAACTTCCAGTGGGACAGGATGTGGAGGTGGAAGACAATGACGCTGATGTTCCTGACCCTGTGTAGACCCTGTGTGTTTACGTCTTAGTTTTTAAACTAAGTTTAAAAAGTTTAAAAAGTAAAACAAAAGGGTTAAAAATTTTAGAAATAGAAAAAAAGCTTATAGAATAAGCATATAAAGAAAGAAAATATTTTTGTACAGCTGTACAATGTGTTTGTATTTTTAGCTAAATATCAAAAAGTTATTTAAAAATTGATAAAGTAAAAAAGTTATAGTAAGCTAAGGTAGTTTATTATTGAATGAAGAAAAAAAATATATAAATTTAGTGCAGCCTAAGTATACGGCATTTAGAAGCAGTAGAGCACAGTAAGCACATTTACTCACCACTCACTCTCTGACTCCCCAAGAGCAGCTTCCATACATGGTAAGGACCCTATACAGCTGTATCATTTTTTCTTTTCTTTTTGAGACAGGGTCTTGCTCTGTTGCCTAGAATGAAGTGCAGTGGCATGATCATAGCTCACTGCAGCCTCAGCCCCCCAGGCTCGGGTGGTCCTCCCACCTCAGCCTTCTGAGTAGCTGGAACTACTCAGGATGCCACCTTGCCTGGCTAAATTTAAAAAAAAAAAAAAAAATTGTAGAGACAGGGTCTTGCAATGTTGCTTAGGCTGGTCTTGAACTCCTGGACTCAAGCAGTTCTTCTGCTTTGGCCTCCCAAAGTGCTAGGATTATAGGCTTGAGCCATCATGCCTGGCTACCATTTTTTAAATACCATATTTTTATTTTACCTTTTATGTTTTTACACCTGTTTAGATACATAAATACTTCCTGGTTACAACTGCCTACAGTATTCATTACAGTAACATGCTGTACAGTTTTGTAAACTAGTAGCAATGGGTTCTACCATATAGCCTAGGTGTGTCATAGGCTATTCTATGTGGGTTTGTAGTAAGTATATTCTATAATGTTTGTATAATGACAAAAATCACCTCATGCCACATTTCTCAGAACGTATCCCTGTTGTTTAGCAAGACATGGTTATATTTATTTATTTTTTGTTATACCACAGGTGTTCCTGTGGTTGGCTAAAATCAAACTGGTAACTTGAGAGGTGGCCATTGTTGGGTTTTTTTTAAGAGCGTGACCAAGACCGTCTTGTGATTGGATGGTCATTGTCCAAGATTTTTCTTCAAAATCTATTTTGGGTTTACCTTTACATGTGAATGAATTATCGAGACTCAGAGTTCTGCACTAACTTCAGAAGGAAAAAAATTCAGAGTAGGTACTACCAGTCCACCAGCCCAGGAATTCTGTTTTTAAGCAATGTCACTTCCCAAGCAGTAGCCAGCATGTAGCAATTGGAAAAAAATACCTCTAAGATGTTGAATAGACATGTTGGATGTAAACCAACTACATTGAGAGCATCTGCCAAAATAAGTTTTAAAATTTCATACCTGATATTAGATGATTATTTCTGAAACTACCTATAATGACAGAATGATTTATGAGGTCATGTCTAGTTTATGACAATGAAAGTATATTATCATAAAAGGGTAAGTATATGTATGTCTAAAGTTGTTCAAAAGCAATTTCAGATTAATAGAGTATATTTTTTAAAGTTGAGAGAGAAGTTAAGCTAGAACATATTGCAATTTTATGCTACTTATAATTGTTTTCTGTCATCAGGCCATTTCTGCTGATCATAAACTATGTTTCCCTTACGAGGCTTTCAGTAGAACATTAATTTATATACTAAACTGATTAGTTTCAGGATTCTGTATTTTAGCTCTTATTTCCTTCAGTATTTCTACAGTTAAAGCAGTTGACAGGAAAGTCGGTTAAAATTGGATGACGAAATCACTGGCATCATTGAGTTTGCTTGCTTGAGATTTTTCAAGATAGTATGCTTTGTGTTTGACTAAAATGTCCTCAAGAAAACAACTGTTTGCTGTTCTTCTGGAATTATGTCACTGCAATATATTGCTGTTGCAGCAAAATATATGTGTCACGAAAATATATGCCAATGCTGCTTTCTATAAGATTCATTGAGTAGTCAGAATACAGTTCGTTTTGAGTAAAAAGCATTTCTAAAAAAATAATTTAAAAAGGTTTCCTTTATTAAGGAGTTCTAGCAAAATAAAAAAAAATATTTTAGAAGACTTTCTTGGCTTTGTAGGGGATTATAAACAGCTTTGTGTAAGGGATTATAAACATTGATTAACTGATTCAATGTAGATCTAAGTAATTAGATATGAAAATGAGACTTAACTCTTTAGAAATCCTACCTGTTAAAAATTTCCTTCCAATGCCCCACTTCCAAGAGACTGTTTTGAAGTCATCCAACATAAATTTAAAAATTCACATCTGTAATATTCTCATTGCAGATTTCAGGGTAGTCTTGAATACACCTTTTGCTTTTGCTTTAGAAATATGTTTATTGCTACTCACTGCCAGCAGTGAATTTTTTCAAGTATCATAGACAATACATCGAATAGCCATAGTAGTGATTTAGACATAGACACTAACACACTAAGATATGATGCTCAGTTTACAATTATTTGTAACATAAAAGTTAAGTTAGCCAGTGTGGTAGGCTGAATAGTGACCCCCAAAGATAGCCAGTTCCTAATCCCTGGTACTTGAGAATGTTACCTTTTATGGCAAAAGAGATCTTGCAGATGTGATTAAGGGCCTTGAGATAGGAACATTAACTTGGATTATCTGGATGGGTCCTATATGCAATACTAAATATGCATATAAGAGGGAGGTTGGACTGCAGATAAAACAGTGTGCCATGCAGGTGGCTTTGAAAATGGACGAAGAGGCTACCAGGAATATACCTCTAGAAGTTGGGAAAAGCAAGGAAAGAACCTCTGATGGGGAGGATGGCCCTGTGGACACCTTGATTTCAGCCTGGTGAGTCTGATTTTAGACTTCTGACCTCCAGAACTGTAAGAAAATAGATGTGTGTTAAGTTACCAAATGTGTGGTAATTTGGTACAGCAGTCGTAGGGAATTAATACATCCGGTCAGTTTAACTATGTTAAATAAGCTACGTGCATAATGTCATTGTAAAGCAAAAGAGAATAAACAACTTCCAGATACTTTGTTTACATTTCTCTTTGTCGAATTTGATTAACTTCTCAGTTGCGGTGTTTGTCAGCTTATTCTTGGTTGATAAGCAGTAAAATTCCTAATATTTAAATGTATTTGTAGGCCTTTTTGGTGACTCATAGCACAACACAATTCTCTTGTTACCTGGAGCGAGTTCCCTTTTCTGGTTCCCTTCCTTAGTTTATAGATGAGATATATATTACCATTGTCTGCACCATCCATTTCTCTAAACTGTTTTTAGGCTGTGACTCAGCATTCTGACTTCTAGAAAAGGGAACCAAATTCTCACACGGGGCAATGTATACATTCAACAAAAGCCTGTTTTGTTTTATAAATACAATGTAGACATTCTACACAGTGTGCATCCATTTTGCAGCAGTGTCATTTTGATCCTGGTACTGGGGGATGCTTATAAGGTTTCTGAAATGTCCCACCCCAAGGCTCCTCTGAGAGAGTGTGAATTTGGTTTTGGTCACTTCTGGCCCCCACACATTGGTTACCGGGGTCTTCTAAGACCTGCTGACCCACCACTGTTTTAATAGTACAAGGAAATCCTAGAAAAGGAAAACTGAATTGTTGCAGTTTCCCCGATTGACATTCTGTTTTTCTGTCTTTATTTGTATGTGGTTGTTCTTTGAGGCTAGGGGAAATGCTGTTGTGTGTTTGTATACCCAGCTGAAGGATATATTGCTAGTTATTGAATGCAAAGCCAAAGAATCTCTTTTCTTAACTGTATTGGTTCTTTGAAGCCGGAGTACTTTCATTTTAACTGATGAATTTCAGTTTTAGCAGTGGGAAGAATCTCATTATCACGATTAGAAAAAAGGAAAAAAAAATGCATGTCTCCATGGGTGACACTAGAATCAGGAACATCCACAGGTTTTTCCAGTGATTACTCTTAAACCTTTTGTTTTTATTTGGCCAGAATTCCAAGAGAAAATTTTCTTCAAGTGAGTTGTTGTTTTAACTGTTACTCTCCCTTTGCCTGTAAGTTTGACTTAATTTGGCATATAATGTATCATAAATGAGGATTTTCAGTGGAAATGGAAAACTATGAAATGACAAAATGAAATGAAGTTCAAAAAGTGATGTTTTTCTAGAAATAATAAGTGGCTTTGCATTGATGACTAAATTCATAGCAGAGTTAAATACAATTAATATTTATGTAGAGTGAGAAAAAGGACATGAACATATATTAATACCTGACATTTGTCACATACCTTCTTTGTTATGTTAAATATGTTGTGTTTTATATGTTCTCTCATTTACTTGGATTCTTAGAAATCCCCGAGTAAGAATAACAGCAGCAGCACAACAAATTAGTAACTTTTGTTTATTAAGCTCTTCCTGGAAACCAGGCACAGGTTGTGTTTAATAGTAAAGTGAGCTTTCTGTGTACCATTTCCTTTAATCACCATTAAAAACCCATCAGAGACTATTATTTTTATGTCAAGGACAACAAACCTGAGGCTTAGAGTTAGTAACTCGCCAAAGGATGTGCATCCAAGGTACAAGAGGATTCAAACACAAGTGTTTCTGCCCAAAGACTGACCTTCCATTGTCAGAGGTGGTAAAAGTCAGAATTAGACAACCAGGAAAAAACAGCCTAGGCTCAGAAGGTCAGAACAATACAGTGACAAGGTTGCAGCCAGAACAGCCAAGAAAAGCACCAAGAGAGGGTCCCTGGAGGGAGACAGACTAGCTCTATCTGACTTTAAAAAAAAAAAAAAAAAAAAAAAAAGGCGTGGGATTGCAGTCCAGCAATTTACTGAGATAGCTGGACTCAGGAGAAAGAATGAACCACTAAACAAGAGTTAGCAAAATGTTGCCATAGCTGCAGATATTTAATTTTGTTGTTGTTTGTTAGCCTTGTAAATCCAAAAGTAATACATGCTTAGTGTACAAAAGATTCAACACCACCACATTACATACCTATAAAGTAAAAGTTCGTGGCTGGGCGCAGTGGCTCATGCCTGTAAATCCCAGCACTTTGGGAGGCTGATGTGGGTGGATCACGAGGTCAGGAAATCGAGACCATCCTAGTCAACATAGTGAAACCCTGTCTGTACTAAAAATACAAAAATTAGTGGGTGTGGTGGTGCTGCATGCCTGCAATCCCAGCTACTCTGGAGGCTGAGGCGGGAGAATCGCGTGAACCAGGGAGTCGGAGGTTACAGTGAGCCGAGATCTCGCCACTGCCCTCCATGCAGTCTGGTGACACAGCAAGACTCCGTCTCAAAAAAAAAAAAAAGTGAAAGTTCTTCTTCTCTCCCCACTCGTTGACCAACCGTTTTCTCATACATCCACCAAACCTGTATAAATACATATCTATGTGTATATAGTTGGTCTTTAGGGATTTTGCTTTTTTTGTTGTTTTTTCCACAAAAATGGAGTCACGCTGCAATACTGTTTTACATCTTTTTTTCATGAAATAATGCTATACCTACATATTTCATATTAGTACTCTATTTCCCTACAGAGGTAATTTTAAAGAAAAATTTTGTATTAAAGAAGATTTTCATGGGTCTGTTCTCATGGTTGGTCAGTTTTGATGTTTTCTACTTTTCTTCCTGGAGCTATTAGCCCCAAATTATAGAGCAGTGTTTTGTTGTTATTCTTGGTTTGGTTTTAGGTTTTTTTTGTTTGTTTTTATTTTTGCTTATAATAGCCTTTGTAAATGAATGGGGTTCTGACCGTCTTGGCCTCTGGACTTATCCAAGGCTAGAAATTCTGCAGTGGAAGGAAAACGTAATCAAATGTGAGACTTAGGAAAAAAAACACAAGTGCAAGACTCTTGGGACGGTTTAGTTTGGATGTTAAAAAAAAATTTTTTTTTTTTTTTTAAATCAAAACAAGTTTAACACATTTCCTCCTCTTCTCCTCCAAGGGCAAACTGTTAGAGCCAGATAGGACCTTGAAAATCATGTTAGCCTCTTGCTTTTGTTTACTTAGAAGTCCCAGGGGGTTTATCCTATTTCCAGCGCAGGTTGCAGGGCTGATTACAGAGAAAGCCAAGCCCAGAACCCAAATCTGTGTTCAAATCTTTCTGTGAGTGCGCAATCCATTGAAGCCCACTAAATTTTCAGGCCCCCACATAGTTTGTAGAATTTTCAGAGTCCAGCGGATTTTATTTTAAAGTCGAGGTATACATATATGCCATAGTACACATTTAGAGGGGCTTCTGGGAGGCCCTGTGGCAGTTGGCTGTAACCTAGGCTTGTGAATTCCCGCTCCACAGCTAAACTATGCCCTATGACCTTGGGAAATGGTCCTAGTTTTTCTCACCCTTCCTTTTGTTATCTGTAAAATAGAGATAAAACTGCCTACCTCATTGGGCTTTTGTGAGGATAGACTAACATTTGTGAAGTACATAGCCTGGTGCCTGGTTCCTTAGTCAGCTTAGTAGTTCCTGTTAAAAGAAAGCTCTTCAAAGCTTTTCATAAGTTTTTGAAAAGTAAAATTCAGTTTTAAAAATGGGACAATATTTATGTGTTAAATTATTCTTACAGTAGGAAAGAGATTTCAAAGACTACTTAAAATATTTTTAATATATTATTGTACATGGTATAAAATTCAAAATGTACAAATGAAACACAATAAAAAGTATTTGTGTGTGTGTATGTACCCTTGTACACATATTTTCTGCATATACTCGTTACATTTTAAATACTGTATCTTTACCCTTCTCTCTAATGTCTTGCAGATAGGACTAACTATAGCTCTAGATCAATATTGTCTAGTACTTTCTGTGATGATGGAAGTATTCTGTATTATCTAGTAGAGTAACCACTAGGATATGAGTCTAGAAGTGTATTTCTTACAACAGAATAATTTTAAAGTCAATTTTACTTAAACGTAGTAACTATGGGTGACTGGCCTGTGGCTACCGTATTGAACAATGCCATACAAGATATTTATGTGTATGTTGCATTTTTCAAAAGCACATGGATCCCAAATTTTAAAATGAAGAGTAACTATGGGTGACTGGCCTGTGGCTACCATATTGAACAATGCCATACAAGATATTTATGTCTATGTTGCATTTTTCAAAAGCACATGGATCCCAAATTTTAAAATTAAGAACAAAGTCATATATAACTGTGAATTTAATATTAATTAAAGCAGTCTGTAGTTCTGTACATTTTAAATTATGTGTGACTAATATGTAGAAAGCTGAAACTAGATCCCTTCCTTATACCTTATACAAAAATTAATTCAAGATGGATTAGAGACTTAAATGTTAGACCTAAAATCATAAAAACCCTAGAAGAAAACCTAGGCAATACCATTCAGGACATAGGCTTGGGCAAAGACTTCATGACTAAAACACCAAAAGCAATGGCAACAAAAGCCAAAATAGACATATGGGATCTAATTAAACTGAAGAGCTTCTGCACTGCAAGAGAAACTACCATCAGAGTGAACAGGCAACCTATAGAATGGGAGAAAAATTTTCTAGTCTACCCATCTGACAAAGGGCTAATATCCAGAATCTACAAAGAACTCAAACAAATTTACAAGAAAAAAACAACCCCATCAAAAAGTGAGCAAAGAATATGAACAGACACTTCTCAAAAGAAGACATTTATACACCCAACAGATACATGAAAAAATGCTCATCATCACTGGTCATCAGAGAAATGCAAATCAAAACCACAATGAGATACCATCTCACACTGCTTAGAATGGTGATCATTAAAAAGTCAGGAAACAACAGATGCTGGAGAGGATGTGGAGAAATAGGAATTTTTTACACTATTGGTGGGAGTGTAAACTAGTTCAACCATTGTGGAAGACAGTGTGGTGATTCCTCAAGGATCTAGAACTAGAAATACCATTTGACCCAGTGATCCCATTACTGGGTGTATACCCAAAGGATTATAAATCATGCTACTCTAAAGACACGTGCACACATATATTTATTGTGGCACTATTCACAATAGCAAAGACTTGGAACCAACCCTCATGTTCATCAGTGATAGACTGGATTAAGAAAATATGGCACATATATGCCATAGAATACCATGCAGCCATAAAAAAAGATGAGTCTGTGTCCTTTGCAGGGACATGAATGAAGCTGGAAACCATCATTCTCAGCAAACTGTCACAAGGACAGAAAACCAAACACTGCATGTTCTCTCATAAGTGGGAATTGAACAGTGAGAACACTTGGACACAGGGCGCGGAACATCACACACTGGGGCTTGTTGGGGGGTGAGGGACTGGGGGAGGGATAGCATTAGGAGAAATACTTAATGTGAATGACGAGTTGATGGGTGCAGCAAACCAGCATGGCATATGTATACCTATGTAACAAATCTGCATGTTGTACACATGTACCCTAGAACTTAAAGTATAATAAAAAATAAATAAATAATGTGTGGCTAATATATTTTATTTTAAAATCAAGTAGCTTAAATAAGAAGATGGGAGTTCATTTTGGAGAACATGCTGCAAATCAGAGAAAGCTGTGAAATGGCTGTTTGTAGAATAGCAGATCTCAACCAAATCAGAACATTTAAATCAACTTAAAGTGGAAAAATTCAGAAGATTAAGAAGCAGCATATCTCAGAACATGGGCTCATTTTCCATTATTTTATTCAAGAAATATTTACTGAGTGCCTAATGTGTGCCATGCAAGAAAGGAACTTGCCCAAGACCCTGACTCTGCTTACTGCCAGTGCCCCAAACTCATTTCCTTTTGTAAAAGAAAAAGCTTCAGAAGAAAATCAGTTTTCATTCAGCTACTACAAGTGATTTATTTAGCAGGAGCCCCTTGCTCACTTCTGTAGTCAGTCGGCTAACTCTGGGCTGGAACACTAGTAGGGAAAAAGTGAAGTATGTGTTCATTCTATGAGTGCCTACACCATTTTAATGTAAAAAAGCCAAGAGATTCCAGAATTTAAAAAGCTTTTTAACATTCCTTTATGGAAAGGTATAAATAAGCTCGGAATCGTGGTGTCCAGCCACATTGCCTCATTCTTCTGCCCTTGGGGAAGCCCACAGTGTAATTTGTCTTTTCTTTTGGCTTTCACCTTGTCTTCCCCAAACAGTGATTGCTTCTTATGTTAGCATTGCATTTGATCTAAGTCTTATTCGTTTTTTGCACTTTGAAAATTTTCTGTTATGACATGTTTTGTTTTCATAATAAAAGAAGAAAAATAAATAATAGCATAAAACATAGTCCAGGTCACAGAGTTGATGAAAGCCTGACAAAGCAGAGATTGTGAAGAGAAGGTAAATTGGAGTGGGAAAGATAGGATTAGAAGATAGAATTGACAAAGCTTGACTACAGTTTAAAACACTGGTTTTATGTAATTGTGATCTATTTTAAAGAAAGACAAATGCAAAATAAAGGTTTTGGTTTTTTTTCCCACTTGTACTCACGGCAATCAAATCTTAAATGTATTTCATTATTTTTCAGTCACTCATCGTTTAAGATGATTTGCCAAGTGTATTTTTAGCCCACAATATAAAATCAGTGTATATTTGGGGTCATGAAAAATGCTTAGATGAAATAATGGGAGTTCGTTTTTCTGCAAGACCATTTTTTTTCTGTTTATCTTAAGTTAATGATAACAAATCCCTATTGTGAGATTATCTTACTAAGATAGGTACTGGCTTAAAAACAAAAAGTAAGGACTGAAAGATTAAAGCCCTGAAAAGGAATGCTTGAAGAGCATTAACTTTACCAGATTCCTCAGGTTGGCAGCTATTCCCCTTTGCAAAAAGTGTTAGAAATTGATCTCTTTACTTGGAAGGAAGGATTTTACAGAGGGCTTCCAGAAACACATCTGATTTCCAGTTGCAATATCAGAATATTCTAGTTATATTGATAATCTCCAGAGAAACAAAGTCTATGAGTACTCTAGTCAAAGCAAAAGATTATCTGATTGTAGAATTTCTAAGGTATTATTTCTAAGGTATTCTAGCTTTTTTTCTGAAGTAACAACTGTGTTTGGCTATATGTGTTGACAATAATAGTCTGTGTAGAAAAGGGAGAGAAAAATAAAACAATGTATCCCATTTTGTTATTTCCAAGAGGAAAATGAGTCTCTAATGAGATGTCTCCAAACAGTGCTGCCGTTCATCAAAGCACATGCCCCAGATCTGAGTGAATTTAATTATCGTGGGGACAGTGAAACGAGGACATTTAAATCAACTTAAAGTGGAAAAATTCAGAAGATTAAGAAGCAGCATATCTCAGGCTGCATAGAATTAATATTAATATTTGACATCTCTTTTCTCTTAGAAGGAATCATCTTTGGAAGGGGGCAACAAAGTTAATCCCAAACATGTTTTTGATTAGCCAGTACATCAGAATCAGCCCATCATTTTGGAGAAAGAGATCAGTTCTCTGCATAGATAAGCCTTCCAATGTTAAGAGACAAGCTCTGTGTGGTATCTAGATTGCTGCAGAATAATTTGAGCCTCACGCAGGACTTTTGATCAGAAGAGAAATTTTGATCAGGAGGGAAATTGTTTTATTAGGGGTATTATCTGAACTTTGCTAGAGCTATTTACTCCTTTACCAGAAAAATAAGTTAAAATCTGAGGATAGAAAATAATATGTTTCATGAAAATAATTCCTTTTTATGAGTCTCCAATTGTTTGGTTGGTGATTTTTGGTTATTTATTTATTTATTATTAATTATATGATTCTTTCAATAGCTTTTGGTGGTACAAGTGGTTTTTGGTTATGTGGATGAATGGTATAGTGGTGGAGTCTGAAATGTTAGTGCACCTGTCAACTGAGTAATGTACATTGTATCCAATATGTAATTTTTTTATCCCTCAGCCACATCCCACCCTCCCCTGGTTCGTTATTATACTATGTATGTTTTTGCATCCTCATAGCTTAGCTCCCACTTAGAAGCGAGAACATGTAATATTTGATTTTTTCATTCCTAAGTTACTTCACCTAGAATACTTACCTCCATTTCCATCCAAGTTGCTGCAGAGGACATTATTTTGTTCTTTTCTGTGGCTGAGTGGTAGTCCATGGTGTATATAGACCACATTTTCTTTATCTACTCATCAGTTGATGGGCACTTAGGTTTATTCCGTATCTTTGCAATTGTGAATTGTGCTGCAATAAACATACACATGCAGGTATTGTTTTCGTATAATGACTGTTTTTCCTTTGAGTAGATACCCAGTAATGCGATTGGTGGATCGAATGGTAGATCTACTTTTAATTTCTTTGAGAAATCACCATACTGCAAAGGTTGTACTAATTTATATTCCCACCAGCAATGTATAAGTGTTCCCTTTTCACCACATCCACACACAACATCTATTGTTTTTTGATTTTTTAATAACAGCCATTCTGGCTAGAATAAGGTGGTATTTCACTGTGGTTTTAATTTGTATCTCCCTGATGATTCGTGATATAGAGCATTTTAAAAAATATATTTGTTGGCCATTACATATCTTTTTTTTTTTTTTTAGAAATATCTATTCATGTCATTTGCCCACATTTTGATGGGATTATTTGCTTTTATCTTGCTGATTGAGTAGCTTATAGATTCTAGATATTAGTCCTTTGTCAGATGCATAGTTTGTAAATATTTTCTCCCATTCTGTGGGTTGTCTGTTTACTCTCATGATCTCTTTTTATTTTTGTTGTTGTGAACAAGCTTTTTAGTTTAATTAGGTCACATTTATTTTTGTTTTTATTGCATTTGCTTTTGGGGTCTAAGTCATAAATTCTTTGCTTAGGCCAATGTCCAGAAGAGTTTTTGTTTGTTTGTTTGTTTTTAAGGAAGAGTCTTTCTCTGTCACCCAGGCTGGAGTTCACTGGCGCAATCTCAGCTCACTGCAACCTCCACCACCTGGGTTCAAGTGATTCTCTTGCCTCAGCCTCCTGAGTAGCTGGAACTACAGGCAGATGCCACCACACCCACCTAATTTTTGTATCTTTAGCACAGATGGGGTTTCACTATGTTGGTCAGGCTGGTCTCAAACTCCAGACCTCGTGATCTGCCTGCTTCGGCCTCCCGAAGTGCTGGGATTACAGGCGTGAGCCACCGCGCCCAGCCCAGAAGAGTTTTTACTAGGTTTTCTTCTAGAGATTTTGTGGTTCAGGTCTTAGAGTTAAGTCTTTAATCCATCTTGAGTTGATTTTTATGTGTGGTGAGAGATAAGGGATGCAGTTTCATTGTTCTACATATAGCTATTCAGTTTTTCCAGCACCATTTATTGAATAGGATTTCCTTTCCCCAATTTATGTTTTTGTATGCTCTGTTGAAGATCAATTGGTTGTATTTGGTTTTATTTCTGGGTTCTTTATTCTGTTGCGTTGCAATGTCTATATATCTATATTTATACAGGTACCATGCGGTTTTAGTAACTATAGCCTTGTAGTATAATTTGAAGTCGGGTAATGTGATGCCTTCAGATTTGTTCTTTTTGCTTAGGATTGCTTTGGCTATTTGGGCTCTTTTTTGGTTCCATATGAGTTTTAAGATTGTTTTTTCTAATTCTGTGAAAAATGATGTTGGTATTTTGATAGGAATTGCATTTAATCTGTCGATTGCTTTGGGCAGTATGGGCATTTTCACAATATTGATTCTCCTAGTCCATGAGCATGGGATGTATTTTTATTTGTTCATGTCATCTACAGTTCCTTTCAGCAGTGTTTTGTAAGTTTCCTTATAGAGATATTTTGAGTTATTTTTTTTTCTCTTTCTTTTTTCTCTTACTGTCCTTGAGTTCTTGATTTGATTGTCAGCTTAGTCATTGTTGCTGTAGCAGTGCTACTGATTTGTGTACATTGATTTTGTATCCTGAGACTTTACTGAATTTATCAAATCTAGGAGTCTTATGGAGGAGTCTTCAGGGTTTCTAGGTATTTGATTGTATAATTGGCAAACAGAGATAGTTTGACTTCCTCTTTTTTATTTTGGATACTCTTAATTTCTTTCTCTTTCCTGATTGCTCTGGCTAGGACTTCCAGTTTTGGTCTTTTAAACAAACCTTAAAAGATGGCTAAACTAAGAGATGGGGAGTATATTCATCTATGACTTTTCCTCTGCTGCTCTGTCTCTTATGCTATATACTAATTTATTAGCCAATAAATATCTAAGAACCTGGCTGCTCAGTGTTCAGTAAATAATAGCCTAGTTGAAATACCTTGTTGGAATATGGGACCTTTATCTCAAAGCCGAATGTCTCATTTTTCTCACCATGCTTAGTTGTCATGTCTTTATGATTGTATTAGGGGATATTTTACTATTTCTGTTTCTGTTTGTGTTATATGTTGATGTGTATTATGTCAGTTAAGCCTAATAAAAGATCCTATTAGAGACCCAAGGAAGTACAATTGTCACCATTTGAGATATAAGAAAACAAAGGCTCAAGGTGTGAAATTCCTACCCTGAGGTAAGAGTTCTCTTAAGTGTTGTAGCCTCAGGGAGGGACCTCTCTAGCATGTCAGACTGATTTGTTTGGCATCACAGAGCAATGCAGTGTAGTATCAAGTTTCAGTCCCTGTGTATCCTACAGTTATCTCATTTTTCTACCCAAACAGGTTCTTATCCATTGACCAGCATCAAATAGGACATATGCTCAAGAGGGTGAAGGAAATAGAAATGTATAAGATATATCTTACTGTGCCTAGATACTTTCTATGTAGGCACAGGGAAAGGGGACATAATTTAAAAATATGTATTTACATATGAGTAGAGTACAACATATACTAGAGGCCAAGGCCCTTGTTCTCAAAGCACTTAGATTCTGGTAAGCCAAAAACATTCTCGACTGTCAAGTACAGAGTGACATATCCATTAATTACAGAGTGTGTGTCAACTGAAAATATTTTGAGGTATTGGCTTTCAGTGAATTCTGATAAACTTTATCTCTTACACATCTTTGGCTCAGGAGTAAAGAATTTGTAACATCAAATATGTTAACTAATAATCAGCCAGCTATCAGTAATCATAATGAAAATCATGTGTTGTCATTATGGCATTTTTCTATCTTAGGAAATGCAGCTCTTTCTTCACTACTATTGCCGTATGTTTAAAGGAAAAGAATTACTCTTATGTGACCCAGTTCACACCTTGCCAAATCCTTTTACTCTGTATGTGAGCCAATTACAAAGGGCTTGTTTTTACAAATGTGCTTGCCCATCAGTCCAAAAGTACCACTGAAACCAGAAATATTTTCTTAAAATGTAATCTTCCAAACATGGCATTCTGGTAGCATAACCATATATTGTGATTTTTAAAAATGCTCAACATTTCATAGCCTATGGAAGAATCTCATTTTTCCTCAGGCCTATGGCAGTTCTCAATAATTTTATGAGATGTAGTATTGACTATATCAAGTTGAAGAAAGGTCACAGATCTCCATGTAAGAATTTGTAAGTGATTAGAAAATAAAAAAGAACAATAAATGTAATGAAACATATTATAAGGAAAGTGTTTTCTGTATCAGTTCATTAGTTTTCAAAGCCCAGCAGCATGAAATTAATACGATTTCTACCAGCAAATCATCTCTCCAATGTTTTTTCTTTTTTTCCCCTCTTTTCTTAGATTGAAAAAGAAAAAACAAGCCAAACAAAATGCAGAGACAGCCTCAGCTATGGCTACAAGGACTCATACTGGGAAGGAAGATGCCAATACAGTAGTTTTAGAGCCAGACAAGTGCAACATTGCTGTGGAAGAGGAATATATGACTGATGAGAAGAAAAAGAGAAAAAGTAATCAGTTAAAGGAGATTAGGCGTACAGAACTAAAGAGATATTATAGTATCGGTGAGTATTCATGGCGTTACTGCAGTATTTTCATTTAAAAAGCCTATAAAAATTTTTAAAAGACTATCATTTGTGATGGATCATAATAATGGTAACAGTTTGTGGAGCAGCTGCTATGTGCCCCTGGCCCTTGCTTTATATACATAATCTTGTGTAAGGGGATCACACTAAAATAATGTCTCATTTAAATTTGTGTTCCCAGCATTTAACACAGTGCCCAGCATGTATTGTGTACTAATAAACGTTTATCTGAAGAAGAGTCACTTTCTCTTTATGAGAAATATTTTTCTCATCGTATGTAGACATATTCATAAATATGCCGATAGAAATGCCTGTACTTTTTGTCATTTGCTAGACAGTAGAAAATGGAGGAGACATGGCCTAGCATCTGTCAGTTAAAAAAAAAAAAACAAACCCTAGGGGTCTTTTTTTTTTTTTTTGACAAGGAGTCTTGCTCTGTTGCCTAGGCTGGCGTGCAATGGCATGACCTCGGCTCGCTGCAACCTCTGCCTCCCAGGTTCAAGCAATTCTTCTGCCTCAGCCTCCTGAGTAACTGGGACTGCAGGCACCCGCCACCACTCCTGGCTAATTTTTTGTATTTTTAGCAGATGGGGTTTCACCATGTTGACCAGGCTGGTCTTGAATTCCTGACCTCAGACACTTGGGAGTCTTAAAGGGAATCTTGAAATGAGTCCACAGTGTTACATAGTTTCTCAGAACAACCCCTGCATCTGAAACTACATTCGAAGAAGTGGCATATCTAGCTTGACCTGAATCATCCATCCCATACCTACTGTTATATCACATACACCCACTGATTTTCTTTCAAAGAGAATGCAAATAAATGAAATAAATAAAGGGTACCAGGAATCAGAACTTGGCATGGTATACAGGTTATGGCATAGTTGAGATTGCTAGGAAAGGGAGAGAATACTGAGAGCAGTATCTGAGAACACACTGCAAATACGGTAAATGAAATATGGTTTTGTAGCAGAGCAATGACACTTGTTCTGGGCCACCCTCAAGTTGGTCCTAGTTAATACCAAAGTTACAGGAAGACATACGTTTATGTCTCCATGGTTTTTTAATTTTTTTTATTTATTTTATTTATTTACTTATTTATTTTGAGATGGACTCTCACCCTTCGCCCAGGCTGGAGTGCAGTGGCACGATCTCGGCTCACTGCAAGCTCTGCCTCCCGGGTTCACGGCATCCTCCTGCCTCAGCCTCCCCAGTAGCTGGGACTACAGGTGCCCGCCACCACGCCCAGCTAATTTTTTGTATATTTAGTAGAGATGGGGTTTCACCATGTTAGCCAGGATGGTCTCGAACTCGACCTCGTGATCTACCCTCCTCGGCCTCCCAAAGTCCTGGGATTACAGACATGAGCCACCACACCTGGCCGTGTCTCCATGTTTAATGTAACCTTCCAACAGTGTTAGAAGACATATGGCATGGCATGCAGGTCATGGCATACTTGAGATTGCTAGGAAAGGAGAGAAAGCAAAGGGCAGTTACTGAGAACACACAGAATACGGTAAATGAAATGTGGCCTTGTAGCAGAGCAATGACACTTGTTCTGGGGTGCCCTAAACTTGGTCCTAGTTAATGCCAAAGTTACAGGAAGACATACCTTGTATCCATGTTTAATGTAACCTTCCAACAGTGTTCAAAGATAAAATGGACTGCCCTTGAGGTAGTAATAAGTGCTGCATTGCTGATGTTGCTACCATACAGGCAGATGCTCTCTCGGCAGCCGAAAGCATGTGGTTTGTAGCTTTACAGTCGGCTAAGATGATTGTATAATGTATTACATGTCTTAATGGATGTTTTTAATCTCAAGCTATTCAGTATTTTATAAAAAGCTGTAACTGTCAACCTGTTGAAAGATACTTCTGTGCTGTTAATAAGCTTCCTCTTAAAATGTAAATATTAAATATTATCCCTTATTTCCAAAAAGAGGAAAAGGATTAAGGAAAATTGCATTTCATATCTTTTGTTTGTTTTGAGATTGGTTCTTGCACTGTCACTCAGGCTGGAGTACAGTGGTAGGATTATAGCTCACTGCAACCTCCGACTTCAGGGCTCAAGCAGTCTTCCTGCCTCAACCTCCTGAGTAGCTGGGATTACAGGCACATGACACCACACCTAGCTCTATATATACATATTTTTTTTTTTNATATTTTTTTTTTTTTTAAGAGAGAGAGATGGGATCTCACCATAAAACTGGTTTCAAGCTTCTAGCCCCAAGCAGTCTTCCTGCCTCGAAGNTAATGTAGGTGATGGTTTGATGGGTGCAGCAAACCACCATGGCACATGTATACCTATGTAACAAACCTACATGTTCTGCGCATGTATCCTAGAACTTAATTTTTTTTTTTTTAAATACTGAGTCTCACTCTGTCACCCAGGCTGGAGTGCCATGGCACAATCTCAGCTCACTGCAATCTCTGCCTCTGGGGTTCAAGTGATTCTTCTGCCTTAGCCTCGCGAGTAGCTGAGATTACAGGTGCACGCTATAATGCTTGGCTAATTTTCATTCTTTTAGTAGAGTCGGGATTTCACCATATTGGCCAGGCTGTTCTTGAACGCCTGACTTCAAGTGATCCACCCACTTTGGCCTCCTAAAGTGCTGGGATTACAGGCGTGATCCACTGCACCCGACCCCAAAGTGTATGCTTTTTTTTTTTTTTTAAATGATTTCTCACTGTATTAGGATAGCCTTTTTATGTGGTATACTCTGTCGCGTGTGTAATGCTGAGTCTGAAACAATGCCCTTCATGCTTTACCTGACTGATTCTTTCTTGACTTAACAAAATCAGCTCAATCATCGTTTCTTCCAGAAGCCCTCCTTGTCCCTGTCCAGGTTAGACTGCCTTTCTGCATTGTTATTATGGATGTACTTGATTACCTATGTACAGGCTGGGGTGACTTAGACCCTAGAGTATTAGCTTTGTGTAGTGTCTTCAGCGTGACAGGTGCTCTTTAAGTGTGCATTGAAAGGAATAATTAATACGTACATAAATGAATACTCTATTTTTAATTGTTGGAGTTTCAAGAAAACTCTGGAAAAGCATAGGTAATAATGTAGTCATTGGGTCAGAAGTATCCTGTGATTTTATTTGGTAGCATTAAGTAAAGAAATGTGGCCAGGCTCAGTGGTTCACACTTGTAATTTTACCCAGCACTTTGGGAGGCTGAGGTAGGAGGATCACTGGAGGCCGGGAGTTCAAAGCCAGCTCGGGCAATGTACAAGATCCTGTCTCTACAAAATATACATTAGCCAGGCGTAGTGGCATACGCCTATAGTCCCAGCTACTTGGGATGGTGAGGTGAGAGAATTGCTTGAGTCCAGGAGTTGGAGGGTACACTAATATACTGCACTCCAGGCTGAGTGACAGAGCGAGACACTGTCTCTGAAACAAACAAACAAAAAAGAAATGCCATTAAAGTTTATCATCTCTCAAGAATGACAATGATAGCAACCGGTTTGGAGGTTTGAGGCATTTCCTCAGGAGAACCCAGTGCTTAGATAAAACCTCTAGGTGAAATTCCAGGGTTCCTTGACCCTTTCCAAATCTGACTAGAGTTGACAAACTCTCATCTTGGCAGGTTTGCTGACTCTCCCAGCATCTGACCTGGCGTGTTTCTCAGTCCCATCCCAAGGTGATGTTCTCTACCACTAGATGGAGCATCAGACCTCAAGTCAAGAGCATCTCAGTTCACTGCTGCTTTTGGGGGCTCTAGTCTAGGAGGGAAGGGGAGACTTTGCCATTGCATGCCAGCCTGGGTGACAAGAGTGAAACTCTGTCTAAAAATTAAAAAAAAGAAAGAAAATGGGAGGATCTCGTTGACTTGCTAAGGATTTGGGATTTACCTTGTAGTCAGTGAAGAGCCATTGGAGGAGAATGTCAAGAGAAAAGGAAATTCTCTACTTTTTGTTTGCTCTATATTTAGTTTACCATCAATTCTGTGATTAATCTAACATGAAGACAGGCTGTGCTGGTCTGAGACTAGGGCTTAGGGGAAGGAGCACACTGCAGCAACACACAGCAGCATTTGATGGTCAGTATAGTGTGTGAGGGAGAAATAAAAACAGAGTCAAAAATTGATAGACTAGGAAGCTCAAGAAGGAGGAAAGAAGATAATGAATTTATGTTTGGAGATGTTTTCGAGGTACCAGGTAGATTTGTCTAGAGGGGCCTAAATTTCAGGTGAAAGGCCTACAAATTGCTACTTACAGGTGTCAGATGAATCCACATGTGTAAAACAAAAGTAATCCAGTGAATATACAGAGAGCCAAAATGAAAAGTTAATGGACAACAAATAATAATGAATGTATAGAAAAAAAGACTAGGAGGATATATAACAATATGTTGATAGTTGTTTTCTCTGCTTACAGAAATTGCAAGGCAGTTTTTTTTTGTATATTATGTATAGTTATTTTTAATATTAATCAGAAAATAAAGAGTTGAAAATAAAGTAAAAGTAAGAGCTTTGCAAAAATCAAAAGCATTAGACAAATATGAAGTTCTATAAGCAATATATAACAAAATAATTACTTTCTGTAGGTATCTATTCCACATCTGTAACGTCATCTGCCTGATCTAAAGAAGTATATTTTGACAAAATAATGTTTTCACTTGTGAAATTACTTTTATCTGTGCCTCACTTAATCCTTGGGTAATAAGTCATTGCTATCTCCTGACACTTAGGAAAACACAACAGTTGAGATACTAATAAAGGATGCTTCGGAAAGATTGAGTCACTAGAATTGCCTCATAACAACATGGTGCTGATTCTAAAAATGCTTTGCTTTTGAGAGGGGAGTAGGAGAAAGGAAGTGGAGAGATTATATTGAGGCAGATGGCGTCAGATAAATCTAGATCCAACACCTAGCGCAGCACCTGGCACACAGTAAGCATCAAAAAATCCTTCTAGAATGAGTGAACTGAGCCATTTTGTGCTTTCATTTGTGTTTACTAATATATAAAGTACTCCTTTTTCATTTATTCTGTTTGCGTAAACTCTTAAGGAATTTTTTGGTGATAATGTGTCTTAATATGTTTTTCAAAATTTGTTATTAAGTTAAATTTGATACAAGCACCTTGGAATGTTTATAAATGTATTAAAAGATGTTTGGTCTATATTAAAATATCAAAATGTATTAAATTGACATGAACTATATCATAGGATACTTTTTCTTTTTCTTTTTGTTGAGACAGAGTCTTGCTCTGTTGCTCAGGCTAGAGCGCAGTGGCACAATCTCAACTCACTGCAACCTCTGCCTCCCAGGTTCGAGTGATTCTCATGCCTCAGCCTCCCAAGTTGATGAGATTACAGGCACACGCCACCACACCCACCTAATTTTTGTATTTTTAGTAGAGACAGGGTTTCACCATGTTGGCCAGGCTGGTCTCCAACTCCTGACCTCAAGTGATCCACTTACCTTGGCCTCCCAAAGTGCTGGGATTACAGACGTGAGCCACGGCACCCTGCCCGGATTCTTTTATATTAAAGGAATTCATTATTTCTTAAACTTAGAATAGTGAACATCTTTGCTTCTAAGAATATGGAGATAGAAATGGAAATTTTCCAAATATAGGTAAAATTTCAGTGTAGGGAAGTTCTTCATTTGAAACATAGCTGTGCAGCCATAAGATTGGAAAGAGATGGACACATTTTATAAATAAGGGGGGACAAGACTAAATTGGGATAAAATATATTATAATTATGTAATGTTTTAATATAAAAGGTGAATACCAAGATCTTGGATAGTGAAGTTGAATTTTAAGAAAATTATACTTGGGAGGTCATTATAACAAACATAAAAGACTTAAATAAGAGGGCATAGCTCATTTTTTGATTATCATAGTCAAAGATTTATTTAAAGAGAACCTCTGCAGTACAAAGAATGAATTTAGCTTTCAGTATAAAATCTGTAATGTCTATATTAATCATTTCAAATCATAGTTTTTCCTCCTGAACTCTAAAGAAACTTAAAAAAATAAATGAAATCCTTTACTTTTCCTTTGATATCTGTTTCGGTTTTTCAACAATATGGAAGTAACAGACTACTAAGTTATTTCTCACAAAGGCAACCCGACACTTTTCCATAGACAGATTACTTTTTCTTAATGTTTTTTTCCTAACTACACATGTGAAGATTTCATGTCCATCATTTGTCTTTGTTGTACATAGCAAGTTCAGAGAGCCAAAGTTATGTTACATTTGATTAATCAATTTCTAAACATAAACAGGTCAAACCACAAGTGTCTAATAACATTGCTCTTCTGTTCGAAAGTAATGATCATCCTGGTACTTTAAATCTTAGAAAATCAAAGAATACAGGATTAAAATGGACTTTCACGTAGAAAAAGGATGCTAAGAATCCAATTAATATTTTTTTTAATCAAGCAGAATGGGCTTAAGGGATTTGGGTGTAAAATAAATGGAAATTATTTGGATGAAAATAGTTAGGCCTGTACTTCTTGGGGCCATCAGTGAAGTCAAATTAGTGTTTTCTTGACCCACCTGGGTGGTGAGAGGACAAACCTGAGGTGTGCCCCCAGAATGCATGCAGTGTGGCTGAAGGAATGAAAGTGATAAGAGAAGCCAGGCACAGTGGCTCACGCCTATAATCCCAGCACTTTGGGAGGCCGAGGTGGGTGGATCACCTGAAGTCGGGAGTTCGAGACCAGCCTGACCAACGTGGAGAAACCCTGTCTCTACTAAAAATACAAAAATTAGCTGGACATGGTGGCACATGCCTGTCATTCTAGCTACTCAGGAGGCTGAGGCAGGAGAATCGCTTGAACCCGGGAGGCAGAGGTTGCAGCGAGCCAAGATTATGCCATTGCTCTCCAGCCTGGGCAATAAGAGTGAAATTCCATCTCAAAAAAAAAAAAAAGTGATAAGAAGACGACAGATATGGGAGGTGTAAATGAAGAGTCGGAGGATCAAAGGTGTTCTTGGTGAAGAGGACAGAACCTCGGGAGTAGAAGCAGTCATCAAAGCTGGAATCAGATAAGAAGATGCTTTAATGAGCTAAGACTCATGCCTAAGTGGAGAAATAAGAGCTTACCTTAGGCAGAATTATGGGGAATACTCAGTCCTCTGAATAACTGTAGCAAATCTTTCAGGTCATGAATAAATGATAAAGAGATGATCTTTTAAAAACTATCTACAAAGGAGCAAAGAAAAACATTAGAAACAGACTTCTTCATTAGTGGTAAATGCCAGAGGAATTAAAATCTCTTCAGACTTGTAAGGCAAAAGCTGTTTTTCAAGGTCAAAGACAAGACATTCTCAGACATAGAAGGATTGAGGAAAGAGATCTTTTGTGTCATAGATTACCTTAAACAAATTTGTGAACAAATTAGGTCATTTTGGCAGTGCCCATGTGAATGGCGTTTTTGCCATTGTGGGCTTCAGTGGACTGTTGCTGCTTTTTTTTTTTTTTTTTTCCTCTTCTTTTCTGTTTTCTACATTATCACTTTTGAAAATGTTTGATAACATTTTCAACATAATTGACTTTTCCATTCACACTGTTTGCAAAAACTGCTTTACTTGTGGCTAGGTGTGGGGGCTCATGCCTGTAATCACAGCACTTTGGGAGGCCGAAGCAAGCAGATCACCTGATCAAGATCATCCTGGCCAACATGGTGAAACCCCGTCTCTACTGAAAATTCAAAAAAATTAGCTGGATGTGTGGTGCATGCCTGTAGTCCCGGCTACTCGGGAGGCTGAGGCAAGAGAACCGCTTGAACCCAGTATACGGAGGTGGCAGTGAGTCAAGATTGCGTCACTGCACTCTAGCCTGGGCAACAGAGTGAGACTTTGTCTCAAAACAAAACAAAACAAAAAAAAAACGAAAAAAAAACCTGCTTTACTTAAAAACTAAAAATATTGGCCGGATGCAGTGGCTCACACCTGTAATCCCAGCACTTTGGGAGGCCAGAGCGGGCGGATCACGAGATCAGGAGATCGAGACCATTCTGGCTAACACGGTGAAACCCCGTTTCTACTAAAAAAAAATTCAAAAAATTAGCCAGGTGTGCTGACAGGCGCCTGTAGTCCCAGCTACTCGGAGGCTGAGGCAGGAGAATGGCGTGAACCTGGGAGGCGGAGCTTGTAGTGAGCCGAGATCATGCCACTGCATTCCAGCCTGAGCAACAGAGCGAGACTCCGTCTCAAAAAAAAAAAAAAACAAAAAATATTAAACATATGGTAAACCATGTTCTATAGAAAATTGTTCCAAAAGGAAAAAGGAATTTAGAATCTAGAAATCAGTTATATTTCCTTAGAAACCCCAGTAGTTAGGGAGCATGAGTGTTCACAATTAAGTAACTGTAAAACAAACACCCCTGAGGACACCTGTGACTGCACCAGCTTTGTTTCAAGGGACACTTCTTTCCTGACCTCACAGCCCCAGCACTCTCATTAACACAATATTTTGTAACCCATTTTTGTCATTGTTGGAACAAAAGGTACAGTCACTATGCAGGAGCAACTGTATCTTAACAAGCCTGTCCTACTGCATATGAACTTGAACTCAGAGTTTAGTTCCATTATAATCATAGTGGTTTGCATAATGCAAATCTCATACCCTACTTAATCTGTCTTGTTATATTCACTTGCATTATAAAAAATCTCATTGTAAAAGAAATGCCCAAATGTGGTTTGGGCTGAGGGAAAGACAACAGATTAACTAAGTACAGTCAGTGGTGTTAAGCTTTGAAAAATTAAATTAGAAGTAAACTAGGAAGGATAAAAGAGGAAAAATACTCTAATTCTGTCTTTGGGCTGCTCGATCCACAAAATACCATATAACTGAGTGGCTTATAAAATAACAGACACGTATTTCTCACAGTTCTGGAGGCTGGAAAGTCCCAGATTAAGGCACTGGCAAATGTGGAGTGTGTTGAGAGCCCATATCCTCATAGACCACCATCCTCTCACCCTGAGCTCACATGGTAGAAGGGTCTTTGGCCTCTTTTATAGGGGCAATAATCCCAGCCATGAGAGTACTGCCGAGATAACCTAACCACCTCTCAATGGCCCCTTTTCCTAATACCACACACTTATGGGTGAGGATTTCAACATATGAATTGTGGGGGGACATAACATTTAAATCTTAGCAAATACATTGATGGCTGAAGAGTGATGTGGTCAGGTTTTTTTTGGAGGGCAATTTGGCCATTTTTATCAAGACCCTTTTGGCATACTCTTTGACCCAATAATTCTGTTTTTAGTAATTCATCCTGAGTAGTCATGAGCATATTAGAAGATTTAACTGCAGTAACTATCATTGCATTGTTTAAAATAGCAGGAAAATGAAAAATAACATAAATGATATAAAATGGAATTACTATGTGCCATTTTAAAATGAAGTAGAAAAATAGTTAATGATATGGGAAATTTTCACCAAATACTACAGTAAAAAAGGGGGTTGACAATGGTTGCTGATTATGATTCCATTTTTGTTTAAAAAAATAATTCACCTACATACATATAAAAAGAGGTATGGAGAGTTTCTAGAAGTATATTCACCAGAATGCCAACATTGGTCTCTCTGATTGGAGGGAAAATGAATGACCTTTATTTATTTATTTTTATTTGTGTGTCTAAATGGCTGCCATAGTCTGAATATTTGTGTCCCCCCCACCCAACCCCAAATTTATATGTTGAAATCCTACTCCCCAATGTGATAGTATCAAGAGGAGGGATCTTTAGGAAGTAATGAGGCCATATGGGTGGCAACCTCATGATTGGGATTAATATTCTTAGAAAACAGACTTCAGAGAGCTGCCTAGTTGAGAACACGCTGTCTACGAACCGGGATGAGGGGAAAATATGCCGAGTTTGCCAGTGCCTTGATGTTGGACTTCCCAGTGTCCAGAACTCTGGGAAATAAATTCCTGTTGTTTATAAGCCACCAGTTTAGGGTATTTTGTTATAGCAGCCTGAATGTACTAAGACAATGGCTGTATATAGTTTTGATTCATGTGAAATTGGCTTTCATATTTCTTCTGTTTTCTTCTGGAGTGTTAATGTGCACAGTTAGGTCCTTGATCCATTTATGAAAAGAAAAAGCTGTTTTCAGAAAAGTATTTTGGAGGGTGGGAAAGAGGGTGAGAAGAGGAGGAGAAGCAGCATCAGACATAAGGAAGAACAGAAAGAACTATTTTCCATGAATATCTCCTTTGTGTTAGATCCCTTATTTCACTATTTAATTTAGGACTTATCATGATCTGCTACAAAACATGTAGCCTATTTTACAAATGTAAAAACTGAGAAGCTGAGTAACTGGCTAGGGATCCACTGTCGGCTAGCATGGAGCCAGGATTCATACCCTGCCCTCTTTGGCACCAAAGCCTGAGTTTTTTCCACAAACAAGGAGGACCTTCTCCATGCTGAGTGCAGTAGTACATTCTAGAGCAAAACGTTTTATAAGATCGATAACTTCCCTGTGCTTTAAGCACTTGCGTTTTAGATTTTACCACAGTATGACTCATTTTAGTCGAGGACTGTGTTGCCTGTGACTTGCTTGAAAGAAGGAAGGTAACATGTACTGCATGACATTTTCCTTTGTGCCACAGGTTAAAACAGAGTTCATATTGAGTATAGGGTTCATTCTTCCCTGACACATCTTTTTTTAAAAAATGTAATGGTAACAGCTTATACTTTATAAAGTGCTACATAACAATACTGAATGTTTTAATTGTGCTTTTTATAGAGTCAGGTCAATAATTTGAGAAGTGTGCATTGCCAATAGAGAAGATGTTATTTCTTTTTTAAATGTATTTATTTATTTTATGTTTTTTAAAGACAGGGTCTCTCTCTCTGTGTTTTCCAGGCTGGAGTGCAGTGGTGCAATCATAGCTCACTGTATTCTTATCTCCTGGGCTCAAGTGATGCTCCCACCTCAACCTTCCATGTAACCGGGACTATAGGCATGTAGCACCACGCCTAGCTGATTTTTTATATTTTCTTTCTTTCTTTCTTTTTTCTCTTTTGTAGACACAGGGTCTCCCCATCTTACTCAGGCTGGTCTTGAACTCCTGTCCTCAAGCAATTCTCCCACCTCAGCCTTCCAGTGTTCTGGGATTACAGATGTGAGCCACTGCACCCAGCCAAGAAGATATTTCTTTAGGCAAATACAAGTGCTATATTTTCTTCAAAGACATATGACTTTAGGCCAGGCACGGTGGCTCACACCTGTAATCCCAGCACTTTGGGAGGCCAAGGTGGGCAGATCAACTGAGGTTGGGAGTTTGAGACCAGCCTGACCAACATGGAGAAATGACATCTCTACTAAAAATACAAAATTAGCCGGGCATGGTGGCACATGCCTGTAATGCCAGCTACTTGCGAGGCTGAGGCAGGAGAATCGCTTGAACCCGAGAGGCGGAGGTTGTGATGAGCTGAGATCGTGCCATTGCACTCCAGCCTGGACAATAAGAGCGAAACTCCATCTCAAAAAAAAAAAAAGAAAAAAAAAGACATATAACTTTATTTTTTGCTATTCAATCTTGAATCTATCTGTATTAATTTGAGAGTGGTCCAAATTTTTCTCCAAATCTTAGCCATTATTCATCTAGCTTCACTTAATTATAATCCCTAAAGTCTCTTGAGCCCTTACTGTGCACATTGCAAAGTACTTTTTCTGAATCACCTTATCAAATTCTTACGGTAACTCTTTGGGAATTCAGTAGTATCCCCATTTTGTGCACTGGGAGACTGTCTTTAAGTTACTTCCCCAAGGTTACCTAGTGAGCAGATGGTAGACCAGGACTCTCATTCACAGTCCATCTGATGCCAGAACCTTCCCTCCAACATTAAGTTACATTATATTTATGGGGAAAACCAGCCTCTTCTCATTTATAATGGTGCTTTTATTTTCACCAAATTTCTGTTTTTTGGTGATATCACTGCAATATTTTAATTGCTGTGGCTTTATAATCATGTATTTCAACATCAGTAGACTGTGCTTACCCTCACTTCTCTTTGAAAAATAATTTTGGATAGTCTTATATATTTATACTTCTAGATAAGCATGGTTTTCGATTTGGAAAGTGTTCCTTTGCCATAAAACATTATTTTTTATTTAAATTGCATTTAAACATTAATTTGAAAAAAGTGAAATATTCATTTAAAGATGAGATTTCCTACTTAGGAGTATTATGTCCATTTAGACACTTCAGTTAAGCATTTTAATTTTCTTTATATATATCTTGTCATTGTCTTGTTATACTTATTCCTAGATGTTACATAGTTTGATACCACTTTACCTGGGACTTTTCCGATTACACTTCTGTTACAAAAATTTAAAAAATTATTATATCTGGCCACCTTAGCGAACAACTTTGTGAATTTTTGACATTTTTCATGATAATATTGGTTCTTTACGCAGATAATTATGTTATCCACTAATGACCACATTTTCATTTCTTTTCAGTATTTAAAACTTTTCATCTGGTGCTTTGAATAGATTTCAGAACAAAGTTGGGTATAAACCATAAATTGATGTTAGTAATGTTTTATTTTTTAAAAAATTGCTTTTGGTTTCTGATGTAAGAGCTCATCTCAGTTTATACAGGTGTATTTTAGGAGAGGTTAGAAGAGTGCTTAATTTCTCAAGAGACGTTGAGCGTGTGGGTACCTGTAGCGCATTCGGGCACAGAGATTGCCTTGTGGTGCTGTGCAGGGTAACCTCTGATGAGTGGCAGGGATTCCCTCTTTATCCTGGAGTTTCCATTATGTTTGTAGTGTTGCTGCTTTTATCTCCACTACAAGGCTTTTTTCTTTATGACCTGAAATACTTGTGGTTTAGCCTCACATTAGGTTCGCCTCTATGTTGTACTTTAGTGGATACCACTAAATTGGTGGGTACCATGTGCAGAAACCTTAAAAACTTTGCTAGAATTGCTCTTAGGCAATTTAGGCCTTTCCTAGCACAGCTGAAACCAAAGAAAGGGGGTGGAGCTCATGCAGTGCCTGTGGGTATTTTTCCCTCTCCTCACCTGGAATCTTCCTTCCAGAAAGCTGGGGGTGGGGCCTCACCAGTGCTGTGTTTAGGTAATAAGCCCATTTCTGTAGACCTGGAAGTGACATCGTGAAGTCATTCAGTTTTCATTCCTATGAAGAAACTCTTTTTCATATATACTCTTTAGCATTGCATTGCTTTTTCAGAAGCATATTTCTAGTGACTCTCAGAATAAAAATTCATCATTAAAGAAGTTCACTCTATTCATAGTTTTCTAACAGTTGGAATTTTTTTGTTCTTTTAAAAAGATACAATAATGGCTGTTTAATTCGTTAAATGCTTTTTTAGCATTTATCAAAATGATCAGATTCTTTTTCTCCTTTAAACAATTTATAAAGCTTTATTTTGAGCCACAAATGTGTAGTAATTTGTAATAGCAGCAATAGGAAACTCATTCATCATGCCATTCCCCTAACTCTTTTGATATCTCACTACCTGTATCTCAGCCACTGCTCATCCAGCTCCAGCTGCCTTGCTCTGTATAACCACACAGGTAACCACTTATTTGCTTACTTCTTATGTGGCCTGTGACCCTGGTGTTGAGACCCCACCCCAGAGTATAGTGTTACTTCTTAATGTTCACATTTTTGAAACCTCATTTTTGCCATAGTAACTCTTCCAAATCTCATTACTCTTACTCCCTCAATCATACCCTCACTGCACTACATTTTAGCAGATGACCTTACCCCTACTCTACTGATGATGTTGACAGCATCTGTCTTGAGCTCCCTTTACTTTCAGAACCTCTCTGTGAATTCCACTCATCCATTTCCAGGTTTCCATCTCTGGACCTCTGTTCAGCATTTCACAGTGTCAACACCACCTTCTTTTTTTCCATGGCCTCTGTGACATTGCATTCATTTTCCCATCCCTGTAATTGCTTTTCCCCCTTTATATCAGCCATATTTTTTTCAATCCTTAAATCAAGCCTTCCTTAGAGTCTGTTCTCGAACTTCAGGCCTCCTCTTAAAATTTATTCTCTTGATGTCATAGCCTCATCCAAGACTTCAGTATCCCCGCTACAAGGGATACCTTCACATCTGGCTGTCATGCCCCTCCAGGCCGCAGGCATACTGCTAGGTAGCATCTTCTTTTAGCCCCAGTGCACGGAGAAAGAGGAGTCTTCTTTCTGTAAACTTGTATTGGGGATCGTCTCAGATGCAGGAGCTTAGAGTCTTGTGTTCTGGACACTCCAGGCCCTTTTATGGGGTGACAAGGGGGATGGCAGGACTTATGAACAGGGCACCAAGATCCTCTTGGGTTGAGGTAAACACAGGTACCCCATTCTTCCTTCCCATTCCAGCTCCTACCTCCAGGATTTATGCAGAAAGAAATGGGCTAGGCTGAAGGGCCTGTATTTTATTCTTCTAGGGTTTTTGTCAGTTTTGTTACAGGTACTCCTTATTGGACTGGAGAAAACCTGCTTTGAAGACTTTATTTTAGAAGTGGGCAGGTATGAGGTTCAGTTGCTTTGCTGTAAATGGCTTCTGAGGGATACTCAGCCAACTTTCCCCTTGGCAGTAGATACTTTTATGTCATTTGCCTCAGGTTCTTGTACACAGGAGGAGGGTCAGAATTTGGATAGGTGGAAAGGTCTGTGAGGAGGCCTGAAGCCGGAAAGATCAGTGTCATTGGAAGACAGTTGCAGCCTTTGGGATGGGCATGGATCCTTACCTAAAACGCTAGGGTTGGAGCACCATCCTAAAGCACAATGGAGTGGTCCTTTCCCATGGCAGCTCATGCCTCGTCCTAGATCTCACCAGGGCCAGAAGCCCCTCCAGTGCTTTGTGGACTATGTGCTGCAGAACCCAGTTCCCAGACACACAGGACTTCACTCATTGAGACACATAGTTTACCATCTTTTCAACTCACTGCAAAACAATTATTTCGGAAGCAATATGAAACCTTGCCTTGAGCTATAATGATATAAAGGCAATTAAATTAGATCCTCTTTGCTTCTCTATTGAGCCAACTGTAAAACATAGTATTTGCCTTGTGGCTTTGGCAGGTGCACATGATTTGCCTGGTGTGATGTTACATCAGTGAAAAGTGTTGTCTCACAATCAAACTTATCAGGCTTATTCATCTGTACTGAAAGGTTTATTCAACCATATATACAAGACAAGGCCAGGTGCAGTGGTTCCCACCTATAATCCCACCACTTTGGGAGGCCAAGGTGGGCAGATCACTTGAGCACAGGAATTTGAGAACAGCCTGAGCAACATGGTGAAACCCCATCTCTCCAAAAAAATGCAAAAATTAACCTGGTGTGGTGGCATGAGTCTATAGTCCCAGCCCCTCGGGAAGCTGAGGTGGGAGAATTGCTTGAGTCTTGGAGGTGGAGGTTGCAGTGAGTCATGTTAGTGCCACTGCACCCCAGCCTGGGTGACAGAGTGAGACCCTGTCTCAAAAAAAAGAAAAAAAAAGACATAAGACATTTAAGGATGGGTGGTACATCATGGTCTTTACCTCCATGATCTCAACATCTTAGACTCTGATGGGAAGGCATTTTTTGTTTTTTGGTTTTTTTTCCGTTAGTAATACTACATGCTTGACATTTTTCTAACCTACCCACCTGTGGCAGTGGAAGGTAATTTAATTTTTGCACTAACTCAGGTGTACATTGTTAAGTTTATCCTGCAAGGCTTAGCCAACATGCATTTTTCTTTTGTAGCTGTGCAGTATGTAAACTGTCACAATTTGGTGGCTTTTAGTAGCGTGCCCATTGGGACCAGAGATATCTAGCTACAGCTTATGGAAGGGCGTTGGCCAGAAGCTGCCAGACATGGGAAGAAGGAAGCATATTGTGGGCTCTAGAAATAGGAAGCTACCTACAAAGTGATATAAAGAAACTATTCTGATAGCACGAAGACCTTAAGTGACAGCTGTTTATGATGACAGCAAGAAGGGCAGAAGTATGCAACAAAGAAAATGGAGCTGAGATATTAAAAGGAATGAACAACACTTAACCTAATCCCAAAAGAAACTATGGGGAAGAATTAACCTGGGGCATTCATCTTCCATGTAAACAAAGCAAAAGCAAACAATTAAGATTTTTCAGATTCTTTAGAAGGAAAGAAAGACGAGTATTGTTAATGTTTTATTGCTTACCTGCCAAGAATTAAGCAAACCAGTTTTTACATTTTTTCCTTCCTAAGATGTGTAAAATATGGTGATTGCACTTTGGAATCTCCTTATCTGGAGATCTAAAAACGTAGTCAATAGTCCTGTCTTCCTGAAGTCATTTAGATGTGGTTGCCTGTAGGTGTGGAGATCATTTCTTATAGTCTAGAGGAATGTTCAGGGTCTCTTTGGTTCCATGAATAGTTCTGATTTGAAGATATAGATGACTAGAACAGGACTGTAATGGAAGCATCTATTTAAGTTTTATTTTTTCCTCTTGGCTTTAATTTTTAAATAATATAGAGGAAATACTTAAAAGTCAGATAAATCCTATGTGAATTAACTATGTTCATGTTTCTATGTCACCCCTCTGTTTTCATCTGGGACCCCCATGTTTGTGATATAGATGAAATGATGTCATTGAGACATTTCCGTGTGTGTGTATGTGTGCTTGTAGGACCTCAGATATAGAGGGCTGAGTTAATCACCCTTCTCAGATCATGGTTTATCATTACTGATCCAAGCTCGGCTTCTTGTCATTTATCATTCATTCTCTTTTATTCTCATTCTGCACTCCCATTTCTTCCCCAACTCGACACTATTCTATTGTGTTCAATGTGTATAGGTTTTTATTTTTATGTACTTCTGAAAATTATTTGTGTGGTTTTTTTTGTGTGTGTCCATCTGTGATATATGTTTAAAACAGATGGATACTAACATCCCATTCAGTTTTTCTTTATGTTAACCTGTTGACACTTTTGGTGTATATTTATGGCTTGTTATTTCTAATTGCTGGAATCTAATTGCTCTGGATTCCCAGAGCTTACCTACCATGCTTTATTTACCCTCTATCTCCTCACTGCCATAGATTATACTGTGATGAACATCCTCCAGCGGGTCCTTTATGGTGTACATAAAGAATATACCTGTTGGGAGAGGATACTTATCTGTGAATTAAATTCCTAGGTCATATGAGCTATATATACTTAATTCTCTGGAATGACTGAACAGTTTACATTCCTTGTAGTGTTCGCATTTCCATCAACATTGGAATTATACAGCTTTCTGATTTTACCAGGCTAGTAGGTGTAAAATGATATATTGTTTTCATTTGCATTTTTCTGATCACATACAGGTTGGAGCATCTTTTCATGGTTAATTCAATTTTATATTCTTTTTGTCACATTTTTATCTATTGCAGTATGGTTCTGGGGTTTCTGATATCTGAATTAGTATATCAGAATATATTTAACCCTGACAATTAGGTTGAATCATATGCAGGTGCCAATGGTTGGCCATTTTTGACCTATAAAAACAGCGAAATCTGACTGGGTGCAGTGGCTGACACCTGTAATCCCAGCACTTCAGAAGGCCGAGGCAGGCAGATCACCTGAGGTCAGGAGTTGGAGACAAGCCTGGCCAACACGGTGAAACCCTGTCTCTACTAAAAATACAAAAATTAGCCAGACGTGGTGGCGCACACCTGTAATCCCAGCTACTCGGGAGGCTGAGGCAGAAGAATTGCTTGAACCTGGGAGACAGAGGTTGCAGTGAGCCGAGATCATGCCACTGTGCTCCAGTCTGGGTGACAGAGTGAGACTCTGTCTCAAAAAAAAAAAAAAAAACCAAAAAACCCCAAAAAAATAGTAAAATCCATGGTCCAACTTAGTATGTTGTTGGACGTATTCTTTTTGTTTTCATTGTTATAAATAGTATTACAGTGACCATATGCTGATATATAGTCTTTTTCTTCTTTTGAATTTGTCATTAGGATAAATTCCTAAGAGAAGGATTATTAAGTCAGAATGAACCTTTCTATGGCTATTGTTACATATTACCAAATCACTTTCTAAAAGGACTGTACTCATTTACATTAGGCATCATTTATATAATAACTCCACTGGTTTAACTCTAACTTCATAATCATTATACATTATCATTTAAACCATTAGTAACTATAAACATTACCTCATGGTTTTTATTTATATTATTTAATTATAGTTAATGTTAATCATTTATTGAGGATGAATAGTGTGCTTTTATGAGTATGATCTATTTGTGCCCTGAGTCCATTTTCCTATTAATGTCTTTTTGTCAGTTGATTTGAAAGTGAGTTTTTATACATGGTAGTTTTACCCTGTCTTCAGTCCCTGAAAATGAAATTATTCATTTACATACAATTTATTCTTCAGATGACAATCAAAACAAAACACATGATAAAAAAGAGAAGAAGATGGTGGTTCAGAAGCCCCATGGGACTATGGAATACACTGTAAGTATAACCAAGGTGGTATAAATGTTTGTTAATAGCATTAGATTTATATAATGGTTTTCCCTGACACATCCTGCCCCTTGGCTGCATTCCTCTTGTGTACCCATGAAACAATGAAGCTTCTTAAGACCAGTTTTAGGTCATTTCTTTTTCCTCCATATTTTCTCCCGGGTCAATCTCAAATAAACCAGTGACTTGAGAATGTGAGGGTGATCTGCCTGTAACATCCATCACCCTGTTGATCACCAGCATTGCTTAGGCTGATCTGGCTGACTAGGCAGGAATCCCTTTCTTCCTCCACCACTCCATGTGCATCCCTATGGAGCTTGGATGAAGAGGATGACCTTCCCCAATAGAGGAGGACATTTCTTGGGTCATGGGTATTCCAGTAACTGTGTTGCCCTGTTAGAACCTCCAAACAAGCTGATGACTTGAATTATCTTTGATATAACAGGGACTACCACTTTTAGGTCATCAACCCAGACATTCTTTCTAAGTTCCAAAGCTATGTACTTACTTGGCTACTCAACATATCCACCTAGTCCTCCATGCTTGGTCCTCTTTCAGGAAACAATGACTCCATCATTCCTACATTTATGCAGGCTAGAACTTAATTCTTGACATCTTCATCCCCTTACTCTTCATGTTTGTTACTACCTTCTGTGATTTTGCCCACCAGTCTAGGCCAGATGCCTTTTTTAACATTCTCATAGAATCATGTTGCTTAACATAATTTATCTCAGTTTGACATTATTGATTTATTAGCATATTGTTATTTTAATCTGTATCTCATGTTTTAATTTATACATCCATGAAGAGAGATTAGACCTCTCTTTGTTCAGCATTATATTCCTCGTAGCTTGCAGGAATTCCCTACTGTAGAGCAGTAGATGAACAATGCTAGGTGTGTGTTCATTACTACAGCTCCACACTGTGTGCCATGTACTTATCTCTGTGACTGCATCATAAGCTCCTGGAGGCCAGGAGTTGTTGTATCTTACGTATCCTAGGCTTGGCACAAAGTGGGCACTCAGTTGTAGATCTATTTTAATTCACTATTAAATAGCACTCTTGAGGAGTGTTCTCTTTGACTTCTAAGAAGAAATTAAGTGCTGTTGCCATTGCCTGGTTGTATTTTCCTAATGTGTACTTATTTTATAGTCATTATTTGTAAGCAATGTCAGACCCTATATAAGACAGGCAGCAAGATCTAATTCTTTGCTGGTGTTTCTTTTGGAATAGTAAATCTGCAAGCCTCTGTAGAGTCACACTGAAGATCTCTGTCACAGGCTTTCATGCTCAATGCCCTGTGAACATCTCTAGGCATCTTTCTAAAGTTTTTAAGCATAGTCATTTTTGGAAAGGATTTAGGATAATTATATTTTATATTACCGTTGTCTAAAATATACTGTTGGTCCTCATAACACCTAGAATAGTGCCTTACCTCAAAATAGGCACTCAAGAAGTATTGGACTCAATTATTTATTATTAATAACAATATTACTTCGAAAGCCATAATCATTAAGATCTGTATGTATTTGTCTATCACCTTTATTCACATGCCCCTCCAAAGAATGGAGAGGTGCTTTTGCCAGGAGTTACTTCCTACAGTATATACTGAACAATGTAGTGACTGTTAAAAAAAAAACAAAAAAACCCTCCAAATTAATTAAACATTAACAAGTGATCAAATCAATAATGCAGGTATGCCTACCTCTTTGTTTTATGTTATGGAGATTAGTTTTATTTGGCAAGTTATTTTTGTGCTTGTCATTGGAAATAAAAGGTAACTCATATAAATTTGTGTTTAAAGAATCTGCTAGCACTTACCCGATTGCTTTTATTACTCCTGGGCTATGGATGATCAAGCATTCTGATTTCGTTTCAGTCATTTAATGATACCAACATCCCTCTCGGGGTCTGTGCCCTAATTCTACATATATATCTTATCTTTAATAACTGCAGATTGTTAAAGTTTTTCTCACTCTCTGATCCCCCTATACAGTGTATGTTTTATAAGGTTACTCATAAAAATGTGAATGTAGTATACAAATATATAATACAGTATTGAAAATATTTTTTAACTTTGTTTTTAGTGGAGATAGTTTTGCCTAGGGTAGAAGTAGGGGCCTATGTTGTTACTTTAGTGATTTAAAAAATTATACATACTACATATAATGTATCCTAACTTGTTCTAGAAAGGCTTTGAGGCTGTTTCAATGTAATCTGTAACCATAAGCTTTGTTTAGTCTGAGACAGTTCATCTAGTAGTTGGACCTTTGATACTGAAGGCAGCGATGGGTTTAATTCTCCTACGTCTCTACCCTTTCACTAGTCCACATCTTCCTTCAGCCTTCTCACATCTCCACATAATTCAAGGCTCACCTGGTGGAGCCAGTTCTGCTTACGAAGGACTTATACCGGTCTTGACCCAGGGCTATCAATGGGAACTTCTCAGTGACATTCATCAGAGTGACCTGCCACTAGCAAGTCTATCTGGCAACTCTGGTCAGGGAGTTTGTCCTGGGATGTTGACATGACCTCAGGGAGCCAACTTTTTTTTCTGGGTAGAGCTGTTCTCCTGTGAAGTTTCTCATCTCCTCACTACCCTCTATTCCTGTTCCTCCTCTACTACAGAAGGAAAGAAAAGTGTACACCTGGGACATATGTCACAAGTTTCATAGATTTAGAGAATAACACTAATTTGACCGTAGAAAATTGTGGTTTTAATGACAGTGAACAATTATTGGTAGCTAATCTGAATTTCTTTCTGATTTCCTTGTTTTCACAGTATTCATTCATCAACTTTTTGAGTACCCTCCATGTATCAAGCAGTGTACTGAACCCAGGAGAAAACATTTTGCCAGCTTTGCCATACAAACCAGCAGTTTATAGTATACAGAAAAGTCATGCAAATAGACAGAAAATTACAAGAGAGAAAGTAGCCCCACTTCCTCTGAGGGTGGGGACTGTGTGTACATTGTATTTTTTTCTTGTTGTAGTCTTCATTATAGCTCATGGACCTTTATTTCATACGCCTAAGTTGCACCAAAGTAAAATTAGAAATCTATTAGTGGACAGTGAAATTTGAAAATGAGGAAGCCCAGAAATGAATTGCATTTAAGACTTTGCTTTAAAATGATTTTATTAAGAATTGACAACGTATTCACTCTTTTTTTTGTAGTCTATCTTGATGGAACTATTACTTTATTATTTATTCATATTGCAGATAAATTAATAGTATCTATCAAAATTGATTTTTTTGCTTTATGTATTGATTCTTACTTGTTTGATTATTCTAGGCTGGAAACCAGGACACCCTAAACTCCATAGCACTGAAATTTAACATCACTCCCAATAAATTGGTGGAACTAAATAAACTTTTCACACATACTATTGTTCCAGGCCAGGTAATTATACTCTTATTGTATATAACTCTAGAAATTCTGCATTTATCTTTCATTGCCATTTTCAGTGTCTCACTATTGTTTGTCATAGTATTATCATAAATGATAATGTGCTTTGGTTCAATATTTTCTCTCCTTTATTTTTATTTATTTTTTGAGACAGGGTCGCGCTCTGTTGCCCAGGCTGGAGTGCAGTGACACCATCATGGGTCACTGCAGCCTCTATCCCCTTGGCTCAAGCAATCCTCCCACCTCAGCCTCCCAAGTAGCTGGGATTACAGACGTGAGCCACTACACCCAGCTCAACTTTATGATATTTTCATATTCACAGGATACCTTGGCTACACATGCTTAAAATTTTTTTTCTAGGCTAAAATGACTGCATTGCTGTATGGTTAAGAACTTTAAGACCTCAAATCCTGATTTGCATATGTGTTGGGAGCAAACCCAAAATTATTTTCTGAAGGCAATAGGAGACTTTCACCCCTGCCCATGATCCAGGCTCACTTCCATGTTGAGGCAGCACATGTTCTGGCTGCTGCCCACCTCTCTCTACAGTGCAGTCAACTATTTAAGCTTAGGAATTACTCTTTAGATTCAACATTTGGAATGCTCAGACGATTGAATCACAATTTCTGTTACCTAATACTTTTTTTAAGAGTTCAGATGAAAAAAAAGTTGATAATAGTGGAGAATTGCTTGGGAAAAACGCCATCCATTCATTACTCTAGTTTAGCTGTATAATATAAGATAAATAAGAGCTGTATACCAAGACCACAAAATTTTAGTCCTATGTAAATTACTTTTTACAGAACTATAAACTTTGACATTTGCCATTGACCCATATTGAAGATGCTGTAAAAAGCAATACTCCAAAACTGGTTATTGTATTTACTGTTAGTGCATCATAGAGGACAAATGGTTCAGTCTAGGACGCTCCTTTGTATGAGATTCTATAGGAGAGTATATGTACTTCTGAGAAACTTCTTCATTTTTATCTCATGGAAATTGAATTCTGCTAATTAATGATGTCGTCTCTTTGCATTAATTATATGGCAACTTAGAGTCACTTTTATGGCCCACTTCTTAATGAGTGGTTACTAGTTTTGGTGCGTATATTTTTAGTAGTAATCAATCCTCATCTTATATCTCCTTGACTTTGATTTTCCCACTTTTATTTTAATGTGTTTTCTCAAATATTTTCTGGATTGAAGTGAGGTTTAAATGACTAGAAAGATAGGAGACAGTGAATACCAATATTGATCAGTAATCAGTTGTTACATGATTAGCTCTGAATTCTGTTTTATAACATTAAAGATCATCATTTTAAGATTATATTTGGCCAGGCGCAGTGGCTCATCCCTCTGATCCCAGCACTTTGGAAGCCAAGGTAGGCAGATCAGTTGAGGTCAGGAGTTCAAGGACAGCCTGACCAACATGGTGAAACCCCGTCTCTACTAAAAATACAAAAATTAGCCAGTAGCCAGGCTTGGTGGTGGGCGCCTGTAATCCCAGCTACTCAGGAGGCTGAGGCAGGAGAATCTCTTGAATGCGGAGGGTGGTGGTTGCAGAGAGCTGAGATTGAACCACTGCACTCCAGCTTGGGTGACAAGAGTGAAACTCCGTCTCAAAAACAAACAAGCAAAAGATCATATTTGATAGATGCCACAATGTAGCATGTCTCATTAAAAGAGTATTGAACGTAAGGATTGTAATAATGTTTTGAGAACCAGAATATTTTGCAGAAGGTTGCTATTCTGTATAATTTGGTGGGGGCGTGGGGGGTGGATTTTTAGTTTTACATAACCCAGACACTGATGGAAGAGAAAATGCTGGGATCATTGTATTGATATTACCTTATATAATTTATCATATAAGGACCATACTAGTTTAGAACTCAGAGCCTGCTTGGAGTTAGCAAGCTGGGTTTGTTCCATTTCTACCTGGCACAGATATTAAGTTTAGAAGCCATGCTTCTCTCTGTTCATTTCCCTTATACTATTAGTCCCCCATCCTGGAGGGCTCTCCCCTCTCTCCTATCCAATTTCTACTTATTCTTCAAGGCTTCACTTGGACCCACTTGCTTAGCTTGGCCTGCCCAGAATACTTACCCACCTTCCTCTCCCTTTCTTTTTACCTTTTTCATTTCTTTTGTTTTGTTTTGTTTTGAGGTATTGAGTCTCCCTCTGTCGCCCAGGCTGGAGTGCAGTGGCACGATCTTGATTCACTGCAACTTCTGCCTCCTGGGTTCAAGTGATTCTTCTGCCTCAGCTTCCCCGAGTAGCTGGGACTACAGGCATGTGCCACCATGCCCAGCTAATTTTTTTGTATTTTTAGTAGAGACGAGGTTTCACCATGTTGGTCAGGCTGGTCTCAAACTCTTGACCTCAGGTGATCTGCCCACGTCGGCCTCCCAAAGTGCTAGGATTACAGGTATGAGTCACTGTGCCTGGCTTTGCTCTCCCTTTTTGAGTTCTTGCAGTGTCTATAGGCATGTTCTGTAACCTTTGTACTACACACATTCATATGCTGAGTATCATTTCATGGATTAGTCTAAGACACTATAAGTTGCTTATGAGTTTCTTGAAAGCAACTGAGGTCATTATCATGCACTAAACATGATACTGTGCAGAGAATAACTTCTCTAAACACTCACTAGTGGTTTGCCTGGTTCCGGGTACTCACCCATCTCTTCTCTCCCATTCTCAGGTCCTTTTTGTGCCAGATGCCAACTCTCCTTCCAGTACCTTAAGGCTATCATCATCCAGTCCTGGTGCTACTGTCTCTCCTTCATCATCAGATGCAGAATATGATAAACTGCCTGTATGTATATTATGTACTTCATGCACTGAAGTTCATTTTTATTAAAGAGACTTTTTGTGAGTTGTAGAATTGAACATGTTATTTTTCGCAAGATAATATCTGAAATTCTCCCTAGATGGTTGAGATTAGGTAATTGGAGAATGCATCATCTCCAAGGGAAACTTATTCACATTTAAGGTTTCAAAGGCAAAGATGGCCAGACACAGTGGCTCATGCCTGTAGTCCCAGCACTCTGGGAGGCCAAGGCAGAAGGATTGTCTGAGCCCAGGAGTTTGAGACCAGCCTGGGAAATATAGTGAGACTCTGTCTCTACAAAATATTTTAAAAATTAGCCAGACATGGTGACTCATACCTGTAGTCCCACCTACTCAGGAGTGGGAGGATCACTTGAGCCTGGGAGGTTGAGGCTGTGGTAAGCCATGATCATACCACTGCACTCTAGCCTGCGTGAGAGAGTGAGACCCTGTCTCAAAAAAAAAAATAAAAATAAAAAAAATTTTAAAAAGGCAAAAATGCATGTCTTGTGTAAAAGTATGAAGTTAAATTTCCAATGACATGGATAGTTTACTTGTATTCATCCTTTTTTTAAAAAAAAATAAATTGAATCACAAGTCTAATATGAATTTTTTCATTTAGGTTAGTGTTTTTGTTGTTGTTGTTGTTGTTGTTGTTGTTGTGTGTGTGAGACAGAGTCTCTCTCTGTCACCCAGACTGCTGTAGTGCAATGGCACGGTCTTGGCTTACTGCAATCTCCGCCTCTTGGGTTCAAGCGTTTCTCCTGCCTCAACTTCCCAAGTAGCTGGGATTACAGGCACCTGTCACTATGCCCAGCTAATTTTTGTATTTTTAGTAGAGACAGGGTTTCACTGTGTTACTCAGGCCGGTCTCAAACTCCTAACCTCAGGTGATCCGCCCACCCCGGCTTCCCAAAGTGCTGGGATTACAGGCGTGAGCCACCCCACCCAGCCCAGTGAGGTTAGTTTCTAAAGACATTTCATGAGCAAGTTTTATGGGTTCATACATATGCCTTTGCTTAAAAAAAAAAAAAAATTAGTTTGATTTGGATATCTGTTATTACATTTGTGATATTTTTGAAGGACAAAGGATGTTTGCCTGTTTAATGTTCCACATAAATAGAAATAGTATAGTCACAGGGAATTTATGGGGCTTGATCTACCCACATAATTTGTTTGAAAAAGTGCTTTTATTTGATTTTGAAATTTTTTGCTTTCACAAGGATGCTGACTTAGCACGAAAGGCCTTAAAACCCATTGAAAGAGTCTTATCATCTACTTCTGAAGAAGACGAGCCAGGTGTGGTGAAATTTTTAAAAATGAATTGTCGATACTTCACCGATGGAAAGGTATATAGCAATGTAATTTGTTTTCTTTCCTTGAAATCTATGAAAAACTAAAGGTTACAAGTTACTGGAACAGAGGCTACATTAAAAGATCTTACCCAGCGTGTCAAGTTTAGATTTGACAAGCATCTATTAGTTTTCCTCTATTGGATGCCTGGCCATTTTGCTTATTGAGGTAAATGTTATCACAGAGTGGAAATGTGATTCTTTGCGACCTTGGATTCATTGTTTCTTTTCTTTTAGTTTGGGCCTATGAATTGTTAGGGAGATAGTATAATACACATATAACAGCAAACACTGGAGTCAGACTCACTGAATTTAAATTCTAACTCTACCACCCACTAACTCTGAGACCAGGAGCAAGGTATTTACATGTCTTAAGCTTCCATTTCTCTCATGCGTAAAATAGGAACAATAAAAAAATTAATAAGAGTATTGTAATGAAAAGTGATAATGTATGTAAAGAATTTAGCACCTAATCTGGAAAATAGTAAGCTCTCAACCTGTATTTGCTGTTGGTGATATTAGTATTAATATCTGCTGTATCCTGTTTTTAGTTTTTTGGTTGTTGGTTGATTGTTTTCTGGGTGTTTTTGTTTTTTTGTTTTCACAGAGAACAAATTCAGCTTTTAGTGAGCCTCTGGAGAAGGGACTATCTTGATAACCAGTGAATTCCTGTGGTCATAGGAGACTTCATATGAGTTTTAGATAATAGGAAAAATATGTTACCGATGTGCATTTATAAAGTTTGCAAACAAGAATAAATAATGCTTGACATAAAGAAACTTTTTTTTAAAGACAGCTTTATTGAGATGTGATTCACATAACATACAGTTCACCCAATTACAGTGTAAAATCCAGTGGTTTTTAGTTTGTTCACATAGTTGTGCAACCATCACCACAATCCATTTTAAAACATTTTTATTTCCCAAAAAGAAACTCCATAACCATTAGTAGTTATTTCCCATTTCACACTCTCCCACCCTATTATTTCCCCTCCCTGCTACCCCCATCTCTGTGAGGCAATCACTTACCTACTTTCTGTCTTTCTGTATTTGCCTATTCTAGACAATTTATTATTCCTCCTTCCTAACTGTAAGTATATATCCTTTGACCAATATCTCCCCCATCCTTCTCTTTCCCCTAAACACCTACACCTCTTTTTTTTTTTTTTTTTTTTTTTTGGTGAGATAGAGTTTCGCTCTTGTCACCCAGGCTGGAGTGCAATGGCACGATCTCTACTCACTGCAGCCTGAGTAGCTGGGACTACAGGTATGTGCCACCACATCCGGCTAATTTTGTAATTTTAGTAGAGATGGGGTTTCACCATTTTGGCCAGGCTGGTCTCAAACTCCTGACCTCAGGTGATCCAACTGCCTTGGCCTCCCAAAGTGTTAGGATTACAGGCCCGAGCCACCGCACCTGGCCCATCCATACCTCTTAGTCATCACCATTCTGCTCTCTATTTCTATGAGATCAGCTTCTTTAGATTGCACATATGAGTGACATCATGCAGTATTTATCTTTGTATGTTTGGCTTATTTCATTTAACATAATGTTCTCCAGTTTCATCCATGTTGTTGCAAATGACAGGATTTCATTCTTTTTTTATGGCTGAATAATTTGTGTATATATAGCACATTTTCTTTATTCATCTATTGATGGATGCTTGGGTTGTTTTCATATCTTGGCTATTATGAATAATGCTGCAAATAAACATGCAAGTGCAGATACCTCTTTGAGCTATGATTTCGTTTTCTTTGGATATATACCTAGTAATGGGATTGCTGGATCTACAAAACTTTTTACTAAGATAATCACTAAACTCATTAAAAGTACCAAAATAAAGCATTTGCCCAAAGAAAGTTATCTGTATCCTGCTGTTCATGGTAGATAATATCCCTATGGCCATTAAGGTCTCTTTTATAATTTGAGCAACCTTCAGACTTTTAAGACTTCACCAAGCTACGACTTTTTGCTTTTAATCTCCATAGTTCAGCTGTATTCACTCTGGCTACAAAAGTTTCATATTCCTATTTATGTTGACTTTTGTTGGATGTGGGCTTTCTAAATATTTTAAAGAAAAATATCAGGACTATTCTTTGGCACTATAACTCAGAAACAGCTGCTCCCTTAGCACAGAACCATGCACTTGTTAGACACATGGGGAAGACTTGCAGAGTGAATTGTAAAGCCCCGTATTCTCGATCGGGAAAGCACTTGGACAGCCCCTCCCATTTTGTAGACAGAGAACTAGAAAATCTAGGAAATCTGAGACGTGTATGTGAGAACCAGGATCTGGGAAATCTGAGACGTATATGTGAGAACCAGCTGTGCTGTTGCAGCAGCTGTGATAGAATCAGGCTCAGTTGGTTGCCTCAGTGAGCCACATCTGTTTTCTCTGCCTCACCATCCAGCATTGCCTTTCTTCAGCCTGTTTTTCTGGTCCTCACAGAGGGGATGTAATTGTCACATAGGATACTGTGGTTCACAAAGTCCATGGAGTGGCCATCTGAGTTAGTTAAAGCTCTGTGGTAGTTGCCGAAAGCATTTCTGCCTGAAGTGATTCTGTCCTGTTGCTTTCTCCTGCAGGGTGTGGTTGGCGGTGTCATGATTGTGACTCCTAACAACATCATGTTTGACCCTCATAAGTCTGATCCTCTGGTTATTGAAAATGGGTGTGAGGAGTATGGTCTCATCTGCCCCATGGAAGAGGTGGTTTCCATTGCGCTCTACAATGACATTTCTCACATGAAGATCAAAGATGCCTTGCCATCGTAAGACATTTCTTTGTTTACCAGGAAAAAGGGGGTGTTGAGAGTTAAATGTAGCTTAAAAATGAGGGCATTTGCATGATTGCGGGATTGTGTAGACGTGGTTTCGAAGGTGGAAGATTTGTGCACTGAAGAAAATGAGAAAAATGAGAAGAAATGAAAAGAATAAAGTCAATGAGGGGAAAAGTTGAACATATAAAGATTAAAGGAGAAAAAGAAGCCATCATGTTAAAATAGTATTTGTTTGGCTTATTTTTCTAAAAAGCAGTGCATGTTCTTAATGAAATTATGGAAGAAGAAAGGCATTTTTCTGAAAGAAGTGTATCCAACTATCAGTAAGAGAATAATGTTTTCTTCTGGGTGTAACTAAGGAGAGTTATGTTTGTCTTCATTTAACTTCTAGGAAAGGCAGTCTCCCTGACTCATTTCCTCCCTCAGTCCTGCACAGTGAGAGGTTTGGGTCAAGTAGAGTAGTAACCACCTTCGCATGCTGTGAAAAGGGAGTAATACCAATTTGCTTTTTCCCTGAAATGTAGATTAACTTCAGTCCTGATTACTTTTGCCTTAGAATGCAGGATTTATTGTTTAAAAAGAGAGGGAAGCTCCCCAGGAAAAAAGAGAAAGAGTTAAGAAAGCTCAGGGAATTGATTAACTTATACAGATGATCTGATTTTTACTGTCCTTTTGCTCTACTGTGTCTGTTTCTCTATAAAAACCAGCAGTAAAAAATTTTTAAAACCTTCAGTGATGGGAAGAGGCGGAGCAGTAGGTCCTAACAGTACAGAGGGAAACTAGCCCTTGGGGCTCATATGAAAAAAAAAAAAGGAAATTACTAGGGAGCTAAACCAGACACAAAATCCCTGGGGGTTTATGCAAGTAGATTCCCCTGGACTCCTACAGCCATTAGAATCTGGTCCAGGCAGCCCTTCCCCAATCTCAAGCCACTGAAGATAGCACCAGAGCATGGGCCCTGAAGTAGTTTCCAAATTTTGCTGCCAGAAGTGTCTAAATGGGTGGCCAAACAAATAGGGGCATTCCCTACTGAAATGTGGCTCCTAAGGGAGTAGTACCATTGCACATCTACAGCCTAGGATCTTAATTATTCTATTTAATAATAGACAGTACCTCTTTAATTTTTTTTTTTTTTTTTTTTGAGACGGAGTCTCGCTCTGTGGCCCAGGTTGGAGTGCAGTGGCCAGATCTCAGCTCACTGCAAGCTCCGCCTCCCGAGTTTACGCCATTCTCCTGCCTCAGCCTCCCGAGTAGCTGGGACTACAGGCGCCCGCCACCTCGCCCGGCTAGTTTTTTGTATTTTTTTCGTAGAGACGGGGTTTCACCGTGTTAGCCAGGATGGTCTCGATCTCCTGACCTCGTGATCCGCTCATCTCGGCCTCCCAAAGTGCTGGGATTACAGGCTTGAGCCACCGCGCCCGGCGACAGTACCTCTTTATATAAAAACTTACCTCATTGTGAGATTATGTTTAATGATCTCGATTATAAGGGATAATGCCATGATTACAGGAAAAGAGCAGAGTTAAGAATCAGCTTCCGGCCGGGCGCGGTGGCTCAAGCCTGTAATCCCAGCACTTTGGGAAGCCGAGACGGGCGGATCATGAGGTCAGGAGATCGAGACCATCCTGGCTAACACGGTGAAACCCCGTCTCTACTAAAAAATACAAAAAACTAGCCGGGCGAGGTGGCGGGCGCCTGTAGTCCCAGCTACTCGGGAGGCTGAGGCAGGAGAATGGCGTGAACCCGGGAGGCGGAGCTTGCAGTGAGCTGAGATCCGGCCACTGCACTCCAGCCTGGGCGACAGAGCGAGACTCCGTCTCAAAAAAAAAAAAAAAAAAAGAATCAGCTTCCAATTTGTTGAAATTATTTCAGGGTTGCGCATTGATTCCTGCCTTGGATGCAGGTATATAAAGGATTTTTAGTCTAATAAACAAGAATGTGTGAGAATCAGTGTGAAATAAACTTTGTATTATCTTCAGAATTTCATAAATTGTTTAAAAGTTAAAAATTACTTAAAACATCATTATTACCGACAGTTTAATAACAGTAAGTACAAATTACCCCATGGCAACGTGCAATAGTTTTTAAAAGTGGATGTGTGTAAAACTCCTCCATCCTCACCTTCAACTTTGGTACTTGTGTGAGAGTGTGTGTGTGTGCCCACACGCGCGTGCATGCACACACGTGCAGGACGTTTTGTGGCTCCAGCTGCCACAGTGAGTAAGAAGGGAACAACTGGAAGGATTATTGATCATCATTAGGTGTCCGGCTAAGTCTAGAAAACATTAATTAACAAACTAGCCAGTTGACACCGTTATGTACACTTGGCAACTGCACTGCAGAAAAAGCAGATAGTGAAATTAATCTCAAGTAGGGAATGGGCAGTTTGGATTAGGTAAAAGAAGAAAGGGGTAGACAAGGTAATCTAGAAAGCTAATTAGAGTGCAGTTGAAGGTATTTTTGTAGGGGTCAAGCTAGGTAGAGAAGGGGAAGAAAGTTTTGCTTATTAATCAAGTATGTGGAAACTTGGGTTTCTTTGTTGCAGGACTTCTGACAGCCTTTAATATGCCTAATTAAGTTTTGAGTTCCAATAGGGAGATTATGCTACATTTCACTAACTTATTTGAATCTAGGATGGAAACATTTTTAACATCTCCTGGGATGCTGGTGTTGGGCAAAACATTTTGTGTTTGCAAGTTCCTGCAGAACAGAGATTCTGTCACAATTGTATTTCAGAATACAGCACTTAGGGGCTCAATGAATGCTTATTAAATTGAAATGAATTATAAATTACGAAGGCTTTTTAAAGCATTTGTTGGAGCCAACCAATTACGTAGGCTTTTATTTTCTATTGGAAAAAGCATGAACCTTTCATGCAGATGGTTTATAAAGTCACTTTGGGAAGACAGTCTTTTGGAACTTCAGAACTTCCTGGTACTTTGTTGCTTTATTGTCATAACCATTTATTTCAAAGCCAAAATAGCAGATAAAGTTTTATCTGAAGATGATCTGACCTTTTTAGAAAATATAATTATTTCTGAAAATTGAAATGTTATTCTTTAAAAGGGTTTTTATATCTCTGCATTTCAACCCAGTAATGACACTACTAGTAGCAGTGGTAAGTGGATGGGTTTACTCAAGATATTTCCAATCATATTTTTTACACGTATTTGAAATTATTACTATTTTTATTTATTTTCAACTTTTATTTTAAGTTCAAGGGTACATGTGCAAGATGTGCAGCTTTGTTACATAGGTGCGTGCCATGGTGGTTTGCTGCTCTTTTTAAAGTATATTTCTTGATCATTTATTTTACACTTGGGAGAACATGTTTAATCAGTATTTTTATGTAATTCCAATCTGGGAAGTAGAGCATCTGTTATTAAGGAAAGATAATTGACTGCATCCCAGTACAATGTGTTTCAGCTGATAAACGAGCTGCACCATTGCTATAAAGTAAAGCGATATTGTTATAAAATGAAATATTTACTTAAGAAATGTAAGTATTATACATAAGAGCTTTTTAAATAAGATTCACTTTTCTATACATTTTTAAATTATAAGATGGAGCAATTGCCATATACCAACAATAATAGTGGAAGCTTCCTCTTGCATCTCCTTTGGGAGTAGAGGGCTGTCTATGATTAGAAGCATCAGATCCTAAGCCATGAAACCCAGAATCAGGGTTCAAGGTCAGTGACTTTATATGGAGCAGTTAAGTGAGTAGCTACTAAGTCAATGAGCATTTCAAAATTAGTGTAATTGTTTTCTATACTATTTGATGAAAAGGAAAAGGTTTGCACATTTAAGGAATTTTAGACATTGATACTAAAATATTTCCTCTTCTTTATCCTTTCCTTCGTGAAAGTCAGATACATTATTATTTCATATTTAGAAATCTTATGGGTAACATCTCCATGTTCATGTATAACTTCCAAATTCATCATGTGATTCCAGTAGGATATGCAACTCTCATGGTTCATTCTTTCACCGTTTCCTTTAGTTGACTTATGTTTCATTTTGAAATCAATTTCTTGATTTTATTTTTTTATTCTGAAATCATTTGAACATAAATTTAAGTTGTGGTATATTTATGTATTAGTTTTTCGTTGCGTTTCTGTTTTGTTTTTTGCCTTTCCTCCATTTTGTTTTTGGTTTTATTTTTAACATTCCATGTGCACCCACCATTTCTCCCCCAACAGTGACCTACCTCAGGATCTTTGTCCTCTGTACAGGCCTGGAGAATGGGAAGACCTGGCTTCAGAAAAGGATATCAACCCATTCAGTAAGTTCAAATCTATCAACAAGGAAAAACGACAGCAGAATGGAGAGAAAATCATGACTTCGGATTCCAGACCAACAGTACCTTTGGAGAAGTCCACAGAACACACACCTACAAAGCCCTCAGGCAGCTCTGTGTCAGAGAAATTAAAGAAACTGGAATCTTCTAGGGAGACATCCCATGGCTCTCCCACAGTGACTAAGCTTAGCAAGGAACCTTCCAACACTTCTGCTGCATTTGAATCTACAGCCAAAGAAAACTTTCTAGGGGAAGATGATGATTTTGTTGACTTGGAAGAACTTTCTTCTCAAACTGATGGTGGAATGGACAAAAAAGACACCTCAAAGGAGTGCCTTTCTCTTGACCCAGAGGAACGAAAGAAGGTTGAGTCACAAATAAACAATTCAGCCGTGGAAATGCAGGTGCAGTCTGCTCTAGCCTTTTTGGGAACAGAAAATGATGTTGAACTGAAGGGGGCGCTAGATTTAGAAACCTGTGAGAAGCAGGATATAATGCCAGAAGTGGACAAGCAGTCTGGTTCACCAGAAAGCCGGGTAGAAAACACACTGAACATACATGAAGATCTAGATAAAGTTAAACTCATTGAATATTACCTAAATAAGAACAAAGAAGGGTCACAGGTATCTGAAAATTTGCAGAAAACAGAATTAAGTGATGGAAAAAGTATTGAACCAGGGGGAATAGACATTACCCTTAGTAGTTCTCTTTCCCAGGCAGGCAATCCCCTAACTGAGGGCAATAAAGAGCCAGATAAGACCTGTGTGAAAGAGAGAGAGCCCCTCCCAGTAAAACTGAACTCTTCTACAGAAGAAAATGTGATTAAAGAGGCTCTAGACTCCTCTTTGGAATCTACTCTGGACAACAGCTGTCAAGGTGCACAAATGGATAATAAATCTGAAGTTCAGTTGTGGCTGTTAAAGAGAATTCAGGTACCCATTGAAGGTAAGCTGTTTTTCTTTAATGCCTTTATATTCTGTTGTATAATTGCCTTTCTACAATTTGCACATGTAATACCCAAATTAGTACAATTATTTGAAAACAATGTTTTCTCAATAGAGTATATCTTTGCTGATAGCATTAACAATTGGAGAGAAAATTTACAAGATATGGTATCTATTTTGGAACTTGAGCTATGACATAGATCTCTAGATACCTACTTCAAAAGTAGTTTACTTTTAATCTTTCAAGCTACTTCCTTTTTTTAACCTTTATTTTCTAAATCTAGAGGAGTTTAAACTGTTTTTGAAGAGATCTCAATTCTAAACTGAATTGCATTGTTATAATTGGATTATCAGTAGCATTCATTAATATGAATTGTCCCAATTCTCCATTATTTGCTATTCTGTTGGTTTTTATACTTATTTTCAGTATGTAGCAACTCATGGGATGTACTTCAACCTGAAACAACCAAAGCTTTTTCCTTAAGTACTAAAAAAGGCTTGAAAATTTTATTAGTCCTGATATGATGTTGTAGGATGTTTCTGCAAAGTTTTGACTAAGAGAGGATTGTGCACTATCCTTTTTAAGTTGAAAAGTTCTTCTATTATCAATTTGTCAATATTGAGGAAGAGTTTTTTCATGTGTGATTCAGATATACTTCCTTCAAAAGCAGAAAAAAGCAAGACCCCACCCATGTTCCTGTGCATCAAAGTGGGAAAACCAATGAGAAAATCTTTTGCCACTCACACTGCAGCCATGGTCCAGCAGTACGGCAAACGGAGAAAGCAGCCAGAGTACTGGTTTGCTGTTCCTCGGGAGAGGTGAGTGTGGGCTACAATGGAAAGTCTGTGGGTCTGTTAGGTTTGGATTGCATTTTGATATTCCTTATCTTAAAATACTTAATTTTATTATTGATTAAGAGCTTTATCTGAATTGGAGATTTTAGAATTCTAGAAGGATATTATTTAAAGTGGCTTTCTGCTAAATGGTGATTTTAATATAACAAATATGGAGCCGTCATAGGTACTATGTTCTGAACCGCTTTCATAACTTTCTACTGAGTTGATTTTTAAGTGAAAGAAGAATTTGATGTTCTCAAGTACCAGTAATTAGAAGTGATCTTTCATTGAGGATGAAGGAATACTATGGAGCAGATCCAAATGCCTCTTAAATGCGAGAAAGAGGCAGGATTATAATATTTAAAGTGCTTACAATTCTAGGGAATGAAATATTTATTGGCTTTATGGAGGGAGTGTCTATAGCTCAGCAGCATGAGAAATGTGATCCCCTGGATAGGTTCAAGGAGCTGTATACTCCTAGAAAAGATTGTATTTTTAAATCACCAAAGAAGATACCTTCTTGGTTATGTGGCAGTCTAGAATAGGAGGGATAGTGGCACAGAAATTCTTCAACAGTATATCATTGAGGATGTCTTTATAATAAAAATAATTAGGGAATATTCTTTTTAGAAACAAATGCTTTTATTTCATATATGTGGTAGAATAAAAATGTCTTATAGAGTCCCTGCAATTACTTTTCAACACAGTTAAAACCATGCATCTTGCCTCTTAAAAACATCATCATCTAGCCAGACCTTCTGGCTAACACACCTGCCAAGAGCAAACACACTCGGCAAGCTTCCATAACATGATTTCTCAGTAAACAAAATTAAATTCTAAGCAAGGGTGCACCTTCTGGCTGATTATTACCTAGAGTGATCATTCTCATCGGGAGAGTTGTCTCATTTTAATAAATTATAGTTTGATGTGAAAAACAATAGGCTTTTTATTAATGAATTTGCTAACAGCTTTTACCTGTCTTAGACACAAACCCACATTAACGCAGGCATTAAACATAACTTGTTTTGCATTTATGTAATATACTCCTTCACCTGTGCCTGCAGCCCCCACAGTATCTCCTGGAAATTTAGGGATATTGAGGAGAACAAGGAGAAAATGTATCTTTTTTGGTTATTATTTTAAAGTGTTTCAAAGAAGCAGTGCAGATTTCTGAAGCTCTGTTAAAATTGGAGTCCTAGAATCAGAATTTTACAGCTAAATAATACCTAAGAGATTTAGGCCCATTCTTGATTTTCTAGGTGAGGAAAACAAAGCGCTGAAACTTTCAGTTACATTGTGGGTTGTGTAAACTTGATCATCTGTCAGAAAAACTACCTATCATATATATCACTTTTTCTCTGGAAAAAATGTATTATTTATAATATAAGACAATTGTGTTTTTTTCGGTTGTGTTATCTTTGCTAGGACTATCTGCACCAAGGTCTCTTGTAGAATAACTGAAGCAATCCCACACATGTAATTATTTTACTATCATTTTTAACTCAGAAGAAATCTTAAAGCTAAAAGAGTACTTCTCTTTGACTTCTTATACCACTTCAAGTGGTTTTTGTAAACTTTTAAAAGCAGGTCAACTTTGCGAGGCTGAGGTGGGTGGTTCACCTGAGTTCAGGAGTTTGAGACCAGCCTGGCCAATATGGTGAAACCCCATCTCTACTAAAAATACAAAAATAATTAGCCTGGAAAAAAAAAATAATAATTAGCCTGGTGTGGTGGCAGGTGCCTGTAATCCTAGCTACTCAGGAGGCTGAGACATTAGAATCACTTGAACCCAGGAGGCAGAGATTGCAGTGAGCTGAGATCACACCACTGCACTCCAGCCTGGGCAACAGAGTGAGACTTTGTCTCAAAAACCAAACAAACAAAAAGAAAGCAGGTCACTGGTGGGATTCTATTCTATTGTATTTTATAGTGTCCATTACTTGTTTACCTTCGGGTAGCAAATAACCTGGTAGCAAATACCTTTGGGTAGCAATTAAATACTTAGTTTTCTTTCTTGAACTAATTATGAATCAACCAAATATTTTCTTGGAAGTGTTATGTTACACTGTGTTAATGACAATAGTTTTTTTGTGTAGATGTTAGGAATTTTTTTGTGGTAACCATTGCTTCATGTATTTCCATGTCTACCTCCCCTGAAGAGACCCACGTTTTAGTTTAAGTAGGGGGAAGATAAAGCAGTCCCATGGTTAATTCTCATCCAGACCTCCACAGTAAGAAATATTTATTCTTGTTTCTACTTCATGAAATTCTTCAGGACTTAAGGCTCAACAGAAATCCTTAAGGGGGAGCTAAGAAGTGGCATGTACAGCTTTTCTCACTTCAGTTATAATTTCTGGATTCCCTCGCTGCAGCAAACTGAATGTTTCTACTTGCCTTTCTGTTTAATGGATCCATGCATCCATAGGAGTTTCAGTTGGCAGAGTGAAGCCACCCTAGGAGTGGCTCCCTTCCCCTTCGTGGATTACAGTGTCCTTTTCATAGACTTTATAGATGTGACGACTTGTTCTGTTTAGGCAGGTCTCTTTGACTTATCCAGTATATTGAAGCTCCTTGTCACAGGATAATTAAATTTTGATGGTGTCACTTCACAAATGTACGTCTCACTGTTTCTCTCTATTGTTCCTAATACTTTTTTAAAATGTTTACCTTTTCCTTTATTGTTATTACTACTAAAAAGTTAACTCTACCAAATTGCTCCTCCTTTATTTACAACGTACCCTGTGGGTTTCCCAACTCCATCAATGTATGAATAATCTACCAAGTCAGACCATAGAGAGGGCAGGGCTGGGGGGCCAGAGGGTGGTAAGGACAGCAACAATGGAAGCCTTGCATAGTCTCCATTAATCTCCTCTGTTTTGGGTGAGTTTTTTTCCCTGTAGCAATTCTTACTAAATTTTAGATACTAGAAATTAGAGATGTGAAGTTGTTAAAAACTGCCTAAATACGTAATAGTCTTATTTACCTTGGTAGAAGTTATCAGAAGATCTAAGACCTCCATGAATCCAGGAAAACCAGCAGTTTCTTCTTGCACACCTGTACACTACGACTTGAAACATACTCAGGTTCACTGAGAATTAAATACTTGTTAACCTTCTGTCCTCCCTGTCTCCATTGCAGCTTGCAAAATCAGGTGCTTCCCTTGAGACAGCTGAAGATAATAGTGGTGTGCTGGGGAGATTTACAGTTTCCACAACTCTACTTATAAACCTGGCAGATGCTGGCTGCTGCTTTCACTCTTGGTGCTAGTTTAAACATAAGGACAATGTTCCACCGTATTTTAATCATCTAGTACAAAATTTCTCAACCTTAACACTATTGACGTTTTGGACTACTAGTTTGTTGTTGGGTGGGGGTGGGGATGAATTGTATGTTTAGCAACCTCCATGGCCTCTCCCCACTATCTGCTAATAGCATCTCCCCAGTTGTGGTAAACAAAAGTACCTCCAGAGGTTGCTAAAATGTCCCCTGGAGGACAAAATCACTTCACATTGAGAAGCACTGGTCAAGTACTAGACCCAGGCCTGTGTACCATTCTGAAAGTGGGGTTGTAAGCCACAATAGCTCAATAATGTAAAGATTTGACTCCTGTCCTCTCCCCTAGAAGAGGTGTAGAGTCTTGGGCTGAAATAATGATCCTCAGAACCAGGCAGACGTGAATGGGAATCTCCAGAAGTGGGAGCCCTTGAATGAGATACTTTATCCCCTTGTACCATAACTTCTTAATTTAAAAAATAGATCAATAAAGACAATGTGAAGTTTAAAGTTCAATGCAGAAGATACCTTACACATTCATCATCACAGACAAGGAGAAGGCAGAAAAACTAAAGCAGTCCTTGACTCCTGGTTTGGCAGTGAAGGAGCTGAAATGAACCAGACACACTGATTTAGACTGTATTAACCCATTTAACGTTTGCACCAAGAATACTGTGCTGGCAGCAAGCTGTACTTTTTTTTTTTTTTCCTAAATGGGAAATGGGGTAAGATATTTAAAAAATTTTAAATATAGATGATTATAAGCATTAAGTAATTAGATCATATTTGAACAAATAATTATTGAGTACATACTACCTGGCAGGCAGGCACTTATTTACCTAGTTCTAGATAAGTAAGACTGGGACCCTATCCCGAGAACCTTATGAAAAGTGATTGAAGATAGTTCTTAACACCTTGTAAAGATATAATATTCCATGAATTTGGATGCTGTTTTATATTTTAAAAACCAGCATTGTCTTTTTCCCTCCTTCCCTTTCTTATTGCTAACAGATTGTCCTGGATTAGAAAGAACCAATAATTCTTCTCTAGAGTAAAACTGTTGTCTTTTTTCCAATTATTTATAGCCTTTTAATCTCTGAAATGTTTTATAATAATTAATTCTATATTATTCAGCTTTTAAAATAAATAAGATGGAAATAGTGTTAAGTAGCAGGAATTGTGTAGAGTTTGTCAAGCCATGCATAAATGTTTAATCCAAACTTTAAATTGGTTAGTGTGATTTTTTTTTTTTTTTTTTTTTTTGGTGTGTGTGTGATCTGTATAATAAGTAAACTAATAAGAAAGCGAAGGGAGAGAAGGAGAGGGAAAGCTCATAGGGTTTACATTTTTATTTTTGTTTAACTTGAAAAAAAGTATGCTGAGATAACTTTTGTTAACATTTGAACATACAGATAAACCAGAAGGAAATGGGGAAAGAATCTATTTTGCAATCGGCTTTTTTTCCACTTAATATGCTGTGTACATTTTCCACATCATATGCTGTGTTAGGCCTTTCTTGGGTTGCTATAAAGAAATACCTGTGGGTGGTTAATTTATCGGAAACAAAGAAATACCTGTGGGTGGTTAATTTATCAGAAACAAAGGTTTAACTGGCTCACAGTTCTGCAGGCTGTGCAGGAAGCATAGTGCTGGCTATCTGCTTCTGTTGAGACCTCAGGAAGCTTACAAAACCTAGGCAGAAGGCAAAGACAGTGCAGGCCTCTCACAGGGCAGGAGTGGAAATGAGAGAGAGTGGGGGGATTTACTACACACTTTTAAGCAACCAGATCTCGGGAGAACTCACTACGGCGAGGACAGCACCAAGCGATGAGGGATCTGCCCCCATGACCCAAACACCTCCTACCAACCCTCACCTCCAACATTGGGGATTACATTTTGACATGAGATATGGCTGGGTCACAGATCTCAACCATATCATATGCTATGTTATTTATATATATATACACACACACAAAATACAGTTAGCACACCATTATGTTTTCTGATTGATTTACTCATGTACTTACTTTGGATATTAGGTTCTTTTGAATTTTTGGCCATTATAAGCAATGTTACTTTATTTTATTTTTTATTTTTATTTTTATCTTTTTTTGAGACAGAGTCTCGCTCTGTCGCCCAGGCTGGAGTGCAGTGGCCGGATCTCAGCTCACTACAAGCTCCGCCTCCCGGGTTTACGCCATTCTCCTGCCTCAGCCTCCTGAGTAGCTGGGACTGCAGGCGCCCGCCACCTCGCCCGGCTAGTTTTTTGTATTTTTTAGTAGAGACGGGGTTTCACCGTGTTAGCCAGGATGGTCTCGATCTGCTGACCTCGTGATCTGCCCGTCTCAGCCTCCCAAAGTGCTGGGATTAAGCAACGTTCCTTTAAAAGTATCTGTAAAATCCTTCAGGGAGTCTTATGAAATCAAAGAATATGTTTAAGGCTTTAAATACATGTTGCACATGAAAGTGTGTGGCTATGTATACACCCACCAGCATAAGAGTATCCTTTTCCCCAGATGCTTGGAACACTGAGTGTTATGATTCTTTATATCTAATTCGGTAGATGAATAAAGAAACAAATGTAGCTATAAAATGTCTTATTTTAAAGGTGAGTGAGCACTTTTTATATAACATTTGTTTGACATAAGGTAAGGCTAATTGAGGCTGGAGAGTTTTGGTTCTGTGTGATTCCTTTCATAAATAAATTTTATGGCTGGGCGTGGTGGCTCATGCCTGTAATCCCAGCACTTTTGGGAGACTGAGGTGGACAGCTTGCTTCAGCTCAGAACTTGAAGACCAGCCTGGACAACATGGTGAAATCACATCTCTACAAAAAAATACAAAAATTAGCTGGATGGTGGCACACACCTGTAGTCCCAGCTACTCAAGAGGCTGAGGTGGGAAGATCACTTGAGCCTGAGATGTTGAGGCTGCAGTGAGCTAAAATCATGCCTCTGCACTCCAACCTTGACAAAAGAGCAAGACCCTGTCTCCAAAAAAAAAAAAAAAATTAATTTAAAAAATTATTTATACCTTAATATAAAAATGTGTAATACGTTTATTTGTTAAAAAGTATTCTAAAGTTCTGTTTCTCTAATTGGCTTCTATTTAGGATCAACAAACTAATTTGTACTCAATAGACAGTTGTGTTTTGTGTTTGCACTTGTGTTTAGGATAAATTCATTATGTATAAGTTAAATTGATTCTGTTTTAGAAAGCATGATAAGTTATTACATAATGTCAAGCATAATTCAGTGTCTCACAATCTCATTTAATATTTGGGATTTTTGTGCTTTCACAATAAAAATGAGTAACGTATACATGCACACACAGGTATCTGTCAGTTTAAAAGGTATAATCTATGTTGTGTATATATACCTTATAGTCCAATTTGAGACTAACAGTAGTATTTCCTGTAGTATAGTTCATCACCCAGAGTTCTCCATGGTTGCCTGGACCAAAGAGTAGAACCAAGAGCTCAACTCCCCTTTTTAAGAAATGGTACCTTTTCTTTTTTTTTTTTTTTTTTTTTTTTTTTTTTTGGGGTCTATCTTTTTTTGCCCCCGGGGGGGTGTTTTTGGGGGGGTTCGCCCCTCTAAAACACCCCCCCCCCGGGGTGCCAACCAGCTCCCTTCTCATCA
>NC_037671.1:150431882-150504456 GCF_003255815.1 Theropithecus gelada
TTTTTTTTTTTTTTTTTTTTTTTTTTTTTGAGACGGAGTCTCGCTCTGTCGCCCAGGTGGAGTGCAGTGGCCGGATCTCGGCTCACTACAAGCTCCGCCTCCCGGGTTTACGCCATTCTCCTGCCTCAGCCTCCCGAGTAGCTGGGACTACAGGCGCCCGCCACCTCGCCCGGCTAGTTTTTTGTATTTTTTAGTAGAGACGGGGTTTCACTGTGTTAGCCAGGATGGTCTCGATCTCCTGATCTCGTGATCCGCCCGTCTCGGCCTCCCAAAGTGCTGGGATTACAGGCTTGAGCCACCGCGCCCGGCCGGTACCTTTTCTTTAAGTCAACATTTCCCTCAAGATATTCAGTGGAAAGCTACTCCCATGAACAAGTAATGGAATAGATAATAGGTGTTTCATAGTTAAATATGTGTCATACTTAGTTCTAGCTCTGTCTAGAGCAGAGCCGTAAGCTCATAGTTTTTATTCCCTAAATAGGCTTCTTTAAGAATTTCTTAGTTTTATTTTCTATTCTCTATTATTTTTCCTGGTATTGGTATAACAGCACACAATTAATTTTTACTTTATCTCTAATCACATTTTAATTTTATGAGATTACTTTCATATCAATATATATTTAAAGACATGTTAGTCCAATCTCTGTTGGCTTTAAATTCTTTACTATAGTAAATGCAAATTGGGATGTATTTCCCTTTTCACTTTTTTTTTTTTTTTTTTTTGAGATGGCATTTTGCTCTTGTCACCCAGGCTGGAGTGCAATGGCACGATCTTGGCTCACTGCAGCCTCCATCTCCTGGGTTCAAGTGATTCTCCTGCCTCAGCCTCCCAAGTAGCTGGGATTACAGACACCTGCCACCATGCCTGGTTAATTTTTGCATTTTAGTAGAGACAAGGTTTCACCATTTTAGCCAGGCTGGTCTCATACTCCTGACTTCAAGTGATCCACCTGCCTCGGCCTCCCAAAGTGCTGGGATTACAGATGTGAGCCACCATGCCCAGCCCCTTTTTGACATGTTGAGTAATAGCATCCATACATACAAAGACCATGTAGTAACATTTTGCCCACAAAAGCTATATTTTATTGTTAGGAGTGACTAGTTGATGACAGATCATAGTCAGGATTTTTAAAGTCTCTTTGTATCTTCTTTTTGTGTTTCTAAACTATTCACTCTTGGTTCTGGAATGTTTAGAGCAAAGCCTGAAAGTCGTGAGTACTGAGCTTTGCATGATGTGCCATCCATCTGAAATCTTACTCATTTTTAAAACTGTGGGTGCTAAGCTTCATTGGACCTTGATGTCATTCAGGTGCCTGAATTGCAACATTATAAAAGCATCAGATTATTCTGGTTGAGCACATATTTTTACAAAGATCATCCCATGTTATCTTCATCATCCCAAGGAGGATTTCTACTCTTAAAAACTCAGAGGAATATCAGAGAAATTAACCCACTACCTCAACTATCACTTTGCCCAGATCTAAATCAGAGAGCATTAAGAGAGCAGGTGGGACACCAAAGTGATGCTGTTCTTGACTTTGTGCTACTCTGATTCTGAATGTAATACTTGAATATAACAATTGAATATAATAATACTTGTAATACTTGAAAATAATGATTTCCTATTCTTTAGTTGCTCTTCTTAAAACCTATTTTGTTCCTTATGTCTATGATAATCTTCTAAAAAAAATAAACTATTCTCATCTTGTTTCATTCCCACAAAAATATCTTAAGCCTTCAGGACTAATGTCTAAACCCCTTCTTTATTTTTAAAAACCCTTCATAAACTGGCATACCTCTCTGGCTTTTTCTTGCTCTGCTTAGATGTGTAGATTTACTGACAGTGGTCAGTTTCTTGACTTCACCAAACAAGTGTAGCCTGACACCTTTTAAACACTATATTTTGGAACTCAGGTGGTTTCCCTGTCTTCTCTACCTGTACAGATCCTTTTGTTTCCCAGAACAATACACAATACCATGATCATCTCTCCCTGAACTGGCAAGTATGGTCCTTTCCTAACTTACCTTGACTGGTAAACAACACATAGGCACTAGGGGAAGGAACTGGAGCCTCCAGTTGCGAAGGTGGATGCGGTTAAACAATTTGTGGCTTAACTCAGTGGATGTCGTGCTTAGCTATGTAATAAGAACATTTAGGAGCCTTTAAACATATGAGTACCTAGGTCCTTCCCTGAATATTCTCCCTCTTTGGATTTGGGTTAGGACCCTAGAATCCCTTAGGCATCGCATCCTTCATATGATGATACACAAAAGCGTATTCTCTTGTTTTTATTTTACATTAATGTTCATAACATTTAATGCCGTTGACTGTCTCCCCTGTTTCTTTAACATCCTGTCCTTCTCTCTACCACCTCTTCCCAGTTTTTTCCTTCTTCTACATCCTCTTTAAATGTTACCCTTTCAATGATGTTTTTTATGATATACACAATTGCCTATACCCAGTAATCTAACTCTCTCTATATGCCAATCATTTCCAGCTATTTTTAATCTAGAACTTTCTACCACATCCCAAACATATACATACCTACTAATCTTCACTATTTCGATCATCTGTGGATCAAACAAACTTAAGGCTGACCATGCCCTAAACTTTGGTTTCTTTTTTTTTTTTAAGACGGAGTCTTAGTGGCGCAATCCCTGTTCACTGCAAGCTTCACTCCGCCTCCCGGGTTCAAGTGATTCCAGCCTCCCGAGTAGCTGGGACTACCCAGGTAGTGGGTAGTGGACTGCCCACTACCACGCCCAGCTAATTTTTGTATTTTTAGTAGAGACGGGGTTTCACCTGTTGACCAGGATGGTCTTGATCTCTTGATCTCATGATCCACCCGCCTTGGCCTCCCAAAGTGCTGGGATTACAGGCATGAGCCACCACGCCCGGCCCTTCCATTTTTATTCCTACGAGTATCTCCACAACCTATTCCTCTTGTTTTCTTCATCATAGTAAATGGTACCAGTAAACATTCAGTTCCTTGAAGTGAGAATATGGGCATAATCTTGCTTTTCAGTCACCTTCTCACATTGGTCAGTCATTGTACCTAGCTTATTTTATCCTTTTAGCATGGATCTCTTGCTTCTATCAGATTCTTCTGTGGACGACTGACAGTGTTTCAACTGTAAGAACGTAAATTTCACTTACTGGATGGCTTGCTTGGGATGCCTGACTTCTTCCTCCATACCCACATCACCTAAGTGCACATAATAGCTCGAATGTCTCCTTTGGTTTAGATGCCTCTGCTAAACTCCCCACCCTGCCAATAGCACTTACTACATATACTATACTACAGCTGTGGATTACTTGTGGCTTTTCCCTACTGGACTTCAAGTTTCCTGAGGGCAGGGAACAAGTGTTATGACATTGTGTCCTGCAAACATCATAAGGCCTAGTTGATAATATTCTTTTTTTTAAGAGACAGGGTCTCATGTTGCCCAGGCTGTAGTGCAGTGGCGCAATCATAGCTCACTGCAGCCTCGAACTCCTGGGCTCAAATTATCCTGTATCCTCAGCCTCCATAGTAGCTGAGGCTACAGGTGCTCGCCACCACGCCTGGCTAATTTTTAAATTTTTTTGTAGAGACTGGGTCTCACTATGTTGCCCAGCCTAGTCTTGAACTCCTGGCTTCAAGCCATCCTCTTGCCTTGGCCTCTTAAAGTGCTAGGATTACAGGTATGAGCCATTGTGCCCAGCCTATAATACATATTCCTAAACATTAGTTGGATGGGTACATGAATAAATGAGCTTATAATCTAATAAATAAAAAATGTATTCTATTTCTTATAATTAAAATTATGTAGACTATATAATATTTAGAAAATACAGAAAAGCAAAAAGAAGAAAATTGAAATCTCATAGTTTTTTTACAGAGAACTAACTACAATTCATTTTATCTGTATAGCCTTTTAACCTTTCTTTCAATGCAGGGATTAATCTAATAACACTATATAGATCATACATATATAGTATATGTAAATTGCTTTTCCTTAAAAGTGTGTATTTTTCTGCCATTTAATATTCTATTCACATGCATTTAGTGAGCATGCATTACTTTTATAATGAGAAACAATCATAAAAAATAAAATTGATTCTCCTATTAAACTTGTTTTACAATGGAAAGGTGTCCAAGTCCTAAGGACCTTCATGAAAACAGCAAAATGCTCTTAACAGCACCTTTTCTTGGAAATAAGGGATGAATTAAAGGAATTGCAAACTGACCTAGTTTTCTAGTATGAAATCTTTAACCATAGTTAATGTGGAATTTTCTGATCAAAAGTCACCTTGCTTCTACTGGGATCATGGCTAACCTGGAATCTTTAATGACTCCTGGCACCAGGAAGACCATAATCTTGAACATTTTTTAGTACTGTACTTGCTGGAACAACTGAGGTCCTACTCAGCCATACCAGGTATATTTCAGAATACAAACCCTGTGATTTGTAAGTACCGCTTACCAATATGTTATACTGTAATTTTATGATGATTCTTTAAGTTGAAAGTCACTAGTAAAGAAAAAACGCAAACAAGATCTCCAAAACAATCCCTAAAAGAATTATCTTTTTGTCTTCCTATTTAATATGAATTTTGGAAAACCCCTAAATAAATATGTAATTATTGATTATTTTATGTTTTAAAGTGACACTCCTTGCTCTTCCTTCCTGGTTATTTTACCTTTCTTTTAATCAACTGAAAATTCTAGAAATTCATTACCCTCCAAAAACACCCTCTTAGGCAACCACCCCCCAGTAACTTCAGTAACCAGCTTTGGCAAATACCTTGAGTTAATCATTCACTCTACAGTCAGACCTAAGCTCATGAAAAAATAACCTTCTTTGTAAGTGAGCTCTTCGCAGTGCTTTCTGGTGGCGGAGCAAGCTTTGAGACAAGTAGCTTTGGAGAATAGCTGGGGGTCCATTTCCACTGCAGACTTATTAATCCCTGCCAATGGGTGCTGCACACAGTGTTTGGGAGTAAGTATGCAGAAACAGTAATGATTGCAAACCTAAATGCCTGCAGGGGCTGTGGAATGTGGATGAAGGAAACTTGAGGCCAGGGTTAATTATACAGCTCCTTCTCTACCAGTCGCTGCTGTGGACCTCTGTAGCAAGGTGGGAATGGGAACATGGGCCTGGGGTGTTGCTTCATCTTCTCATCTTTTTCAAAAAGGAAGCCGAAATATCGATTAAATGTGTTAAATTTCCCCAATTGTTAAGTATTGTCCACTGTTTAATTTTAAAGATAGTGAGCAGAGCAAAGAAAACATGTTTACTTCTGAAACCACACTGTGGGCTGCCAGCCTGAGTCCTCTGGCATTGATATTAATATAAACTTTTAAGTGTTTATTCATTTTCAAGTAATCCTTTTTATAACTACAACTCTTGTTTTGAGCTTTCTCAAAAGAGCATTCCTATTATTTTTGGTGAACCAAAGAGTATTTTTCTTTCCAGCTTTATTGAGATAGAGTTGGCAACTTAAAATTATATATTTTTGAGATGTTCAACCTGATGATTTCATGTATGTGTACATTGTGAAATATACATCACAATGGAGCTAATTAAACATCCTCATTACCACACAATTAGTTGCCGAACTAATTCGTAAAAGAAGTTACACAAACTTCTTTTTTGGTATGTGTGGTAAGAACACTCACTAGCAAAAAAGGACCTGTCTACAATGCATTGTTAATTATAGTCACGTGGTTGTACGTTAGCGCCAAAGAAGAGTAGTTAGTTGGTTTATAAATAAAGTTTTTTTTTTTATATAGACACACTAAGACCCTTTAAAAATGGACATTATACGTGGGTGTTACTAACCATTGATTTAATTTGGAGTTTTAGAATACTGAAACTGGAAGAGGCCCTATAGTGCAAGGAAGATTACCTTTTTCACATGAGAATTTCCAGCCAGGCCGTTAGGACTGGATTTTAAAAGGCAATCGTTTTCTAGCAGCAACCTCTGTGATGAAAACTGCTTTGTCCTACTGGGCTTCTGTAGCTGTTTTCAGAAAGGAACCCCCAGAAGTTTTAGACAGACATGCATTTGAATAATTTATGATGGACAATACAAGTGACCAATGAAACTGCATGCACATGCATTTCAGTACTTTCTAGGGTGCATTCTTTTTTCCTTTCTTTACATGTCCTCTTTCAGTATTTCCCATTCTCTGTGCCATAATATACTCTGAAGAATGTTTTTAATGTAATATCTATTAAATTGTTTAATGGTTCCTGCTTATCAATTTTAAGTCAAGTGAATTTAGGGATTATATTTTGCTGTGTGTACCCCCAGTTTCTTTTCCTACCCATCACGCAGCTTTTGATAGGGCAATAATGCCTTAACTGCTCTGGGTTATTTTGATAACGTTTGTTGGTTTACAACAATGTAAATGGCAATGAAGTGAGAGAGTTCCCTTGACCCTGCTGTGGGACTTGTGACAGGGATATCTCCTTTACTCAACTGCTGCACTCAAACCCCTTGCAGGAGGGGGAGCACACCGGTGAGTGGGTACAGGAGCTAGGGCGGGTGCCTTTGGGCACCAGTGGGAATGAAACCTATACCAGCCCATAGTAGCATCTAAGGGTTGCCCATGACCACTGGAGTCCCAGAGGGCATAGGTTACAAACAGTGCTCTTTTGGCATTTGCCGTCCGTGGATGACTAAGTGTTAAACCAGCTTAGTGGAGAGTCAGGGCAATAGCTCTTTTCACCCTGCCCTCTCGGTACCCGGGTTCTTGTCCAGTGTCCAGGAAGAATCAGGTCCCATGGACTTGAAGGATGGTGAATGTGGAGATTTTATTGAGCAGTAGAAGTGGCTTTCAGTGGGATGGGGAGCTGGAAAGGAGATGGAGTGGGAAGATAATCTTCCCCTGGAGTTTGGCCAGACCTGGCTGAACCCCTCCGACCATCCCCGGCCAAACTTCTCTCTGACTGTATTCTCTGGTGTCCAGCTGCCTCTTTTCCTCTCAGCATTCAGGCGCTTCTTCTCATGTTTCCTCTGCTGAGCCACTCTGCTCCTCTGCCAGTGGAGCTTGGGGTTTTTATGGGCGCAGGGTAGGGGGTGTGGCAGGCCAAAAAGCAACATTTGGGGGGAAAAACAGGGATGTGAAGTTCTCATTTAGGCACACAGGTCCAGGCTTGAGGGTGGAACCCTTGCAGAGACCCCACCCTTTTTTACCTAGTATTTCTCTGCCTCCTGTCTATATCAGCAAGATTTTAGATCCTCACGTAGAAGAGACTTTCTAAAAGATCTGTCCAAAAGTAGAATGAGCTTCCTTGCGTATTTAATAATCTAAACACTGATAGGGTGAGCTAAGTTTTCTTATCTTCATTTTAGAAGCTCAGAGAGGTGGAGGAACTTTCCCCAAACTTCCAGCTAGTAACAGGTGGAACCAACTTGGGAATTCAAGTGTTTGACTTAGAAATACATGCTTTTTAAACTTTAACTCACAGCCATGTTTTTTTTTTTTTAAGTGGGGATGGAAGGGAAGCAACAGTAAATTAAATCCCACCATAACTAGTAGTGAATCTTGTTCAATAAACTAGATTGTAATTTTACCTAAAGTCCATACACCTAAGGCGTGAATGATAGGTAGAAATATGGTTTGGTTCAAACATCAGCTCTTGAGTTTTTCATCAGGTTTTCAATCCTTAAGCCCTGGAGCTTTGTCAGTGACAGGCTTTTATGAACTAGCAAAACCAGGACAGTAGAAGTGACCCTAAAAGAAATAGTAAAGCATGTTGTTTAAGACCATGAACTGACCGTGTGTTCATCCCAGGTCCACCCCTAAAATGCTATGTGACTTTACATGACTTAATCTGTGTAAGCATCTGTTTCTTGATGCATTAGATAGGAATGATCATAATAGTGCCTACTTCATGGGATTATAATGAGAATAAATGGGCATGCCCATGTATCAAATGAAAATTAGTTGCTGCTGCTGCTGCTATTACCTCTCCTTCAATCTGTTGTGCTTTGTTGCCTGAGTTAGGTGCTGCCTTCCAAGAAACTACCATTTACCTTCTTTGAATTTCTCCTTTAGAGATGCCAACAACTGTATCTGCTAAACAGGGATTTGTAATTTGAATATGGTGTCTCCTTTGGGATAAATCCCTGAAAGACCCTTGTATTGAAGATAAAGACCTTTGAGGTATATGAAGAAATCTGATTAAGGTCAAATTTGTAATTAAAACAGTAAACCTAAACAAAGGTGGGGGAGTAGATGGGTTGATTTTGTGCCTGGCAGAGCATGTATGGCAGGTTTCTTCCCATGCCCTCTGCCACACCTGGGGTCTGGCCTTGACCATCTCCTGCCTGGATCACCATTGTAGCCATAGCAACAAAGCCTTTATTTCTAGTTGATCCTGTCTCTTCCTGGCCTTCCCTACTTGGCTCCACAGCAGTCCTTCTCAAGCACAGATCTGTCCGTGCCTCTTCCTGCTAAAGCTATGAACGCGTGGCCTCCCTGTGCCTGTAGTTGCCTATGGCAGCTTCAGCTATTCACACACATCCCCCTCCCTCACAAATATCTCTAGATCTGCCTACCATCTATACTACTGTTTACTTAATGGTTGTCTTTAAAGGATTTAAATAGTAATTTTTTTTACTTAGTCTTTTCCCAAGTAGCAATATCTGTGAAATCAGAAAAATAATATGCTAGTTGTACTTATTTTTACTATCTTTTTTTCTTTTTCTTTTTTTTTTTTTTTTTTTTTTTTGAGGCAGAATCTTGTTCTGTTGCCCAGGCTGGAGTACAGTGGCACGATCTTGGCTCACTGCAACCTCCACCTCCCGGGTTCAAGCGATTCTTCTGCCTCAGCCTCCCGAGTAGCTGGGATTACAGGTGTGTACCATCACACCCGGCTAATTTTTTTGTATTTTTCGTAGATACGGGGTTTCACCATTTTGGACAGGCTGGTCTCAAACTCTTGACCTCATGATCTGCCCTCCTCGGCCTCCCAAAGTGCTGGGATTACAGGCATGAGCCACTACCCTTTAAGTACATATATAAGTATTAAAATATGTTCTTCTACATACCCTCTGAAGTCCCTGGGACTGCCCCACCACACTGCAGGAAACAGTGGCCACAGGCTGAGGTCCAAGTATTTTATCTTATGCTTGGTACTTTCTGTGACCTAGTGACCCGCCTGCTCTGTCTTCTTTCTTCTCATCTCCTACCTTTCCATTAAGCAAATGGTAAGTCTTGTTGTTTTATTCCTCCTCTCAGGAATTCCTTCCCTGCCTCTTGAGTTCCTGTTCAGCACCAACATCCCAGCTCTGATGCCCCTCAGCTGTTGTGTTGGCACTGTGCTAACTCTTTTTTGTTTACTCTCCACCACCTGAGCACCCTGAGGCAGGGCCTGGGTATCCTGCATCTCTGTCCTCTTTACAGAATCCTTTGTCAGAAATCACCAGTGACCTGACGGCATTGTCCTCCTTTGGCTCTGCTATGTCCACTTTGACCTCACTGCAGCATCCCCCTGCTCTTCCAATGCCATGTCTTTGCATGGGTTCCCTCCAGTAGAATGCTGTTTCTCCTTCCTCTTGCAATGGATTCTTCTGCCTTCCTCAACACCCAGTTTAACCATGGCCCCTGGGAAGCCTTCCCCAACCCCAGCCTTAGATACTTCACTGGGCTTATCTTTGCCATGATTCTTAATTTAAAAAGAAAGCAGTGGTGTGAGCACAGAGCCAGAATGGACACTGGCTGCATTTTGGAGACTGGTACAAAACAAAGCTCCCAGGCAGCCCCAAGGAGGTCAAATTTATCCCAAAACCTATGAGGAGACATTGGGAAAACATTATAGGCAGTTTGGTGAAATGCTCAGGTTTGCATTTCATGAGCTCAATTTTACCTGTCTGCTGTTTCTTCTTGGCCCTTTGCCAGGACAGCTCTGCTTTCTCCTTAAATATTAGTGGTTTCTTGGGACCCAGTACTTGACCCAGTTCTCTGTTCACGGATGTTACCACACACCCACTGCTTCAGCAGCAGGTGGCAGCCAGGATGAGTAATTATTGGTAATTCTGTTCACTCGTCCATCAGCCCTGCATAGTGTCCTGAGGTAGTGGAAACCCAGAGAAGTTCAGTAGTTCATCCAGACCACAACATGAGTCACAGAGAGCTTCCAAAAAGCCATTAACAGACCTGCCAAGGTTAAAACGGGTGATGACTGAGATACTGCTGATGTTTACAGTGGGTGATCTTTGAGAAGATCAGCTTCACTAGAGTGGTGAGGGAAGGAATAAGGTTTGTTTCTTGTTTGTTTGTTTTGGGTTTTTTGAGACAGAGTTTCACTCTTGTCGCCCAGACCAGAGTGCAGTGGTGCGATCTCGGCTCATTGCAACCTATGCCTCCCGGGTTCAAGCGATTCTCCTGCCTCAGCCTCCCAAGTAGCTGGGATTACAGACCCCTGCCACCACGCCCAGCTAATTTTTGTATTTTTAGAAGAGACGGGGTTTCACCATGTTGGCCAGGCTGGTCTAGAACTCCTGACCTCAAATGATCCGCCTGCCTCGGCCTCCCAAAGTGCTGGGATTAGGCATGAGCCACCACACCTGGTTAGGAATAACATTTTAAAACTCTGCCACCTTCCAGAAAATACCAGAGCCAGGTTTGATTTAACAAAGGGCGTATACAGAAAGGTGAACAAAATCAGAATAGAAGAGTTCAGGAATGAAAAGGAATTGGGAAATCTGCCAGCCCAGATGTCAGCAATACACTCTAAAGGGAAAGTGAGGTGTGGGAGGGACTTTGGGAATAAATAAAATCCGAACACTTTTTACAAATTATTTACTTGTATTATTTTTATTTTTTGGAGACAGAGTCTCGCTCTGTCACCCAGGCTGGAGTGCAGTGGCATGATCTTGACTGACTACGACCTCCACCTCCCGGGTTCAAGAGATTCTTGTGCCTCAGCCACCCGAGTAGCTGGGATTTTGCAGGTGTACACCACTACACCTGGCTAATTTGTGTATTTTTAGTAGAGATGGGGTTTCACCATATTGGCCAGGGTGGTCTCAAACTCCTGGCCTCAAGCAGTCTTCCCACCTCGACTTCCCAAAGTCCTGGGATTACAAGCATGGAATTTATGGATCCAGATGAAGGAGACTGGGGGATGGAAAGGTTGCAAGGTGGGGTGGTGGAAATAATTGAGGAAATTCACCAGGTAGTGGAATCCTTAAAAGTACAGAGAGGAAGTTAAAACAGGTCAAAGAGCAGTTACTCCTTTTGGAGAAAAAGAATGCTAAGAGGGATGGCAGAGGGAACACATTGTAAGAACAGTACAATAGAGAATTTTCCATTCTGAGAGGAGGCAGGTAGGAGAGTGGGGTGAGCTTGAGAAAACAGAGGCTAAATAGGTACTGTGTAGAGTAGGAAAGAAAAAAAGCTACAGGTGAGTACGGAGCTGCACCAGGAGAGGGTTTTTCCTAGCCAAGGTTAGCTGCCTTTGTAGTGGACCCATTAAGCCCAAATAAGCAAACCTAGCTACATTCATCATCCCAAGAGAAGAGCGGGAAAGATCATTGTGTTTGTTTCTGTGGGAAGGTGTTTGGAAGGGCAGGTGCAGAAGGATCACTGCTGTAGGCCTGCCTCTAGGGGGCACTGGTGAGGGTGAGCCTGAAAGAGAGATCCTAAAGTATATGAACCCAGGAGATGCCGAAGGCTGGGGAGAGGAGGAAGAGGGATCAGGGCTGGAGCATAGCTGGTATAGCCAGGAGAAAGACATGGGTGAGATGGAAGGCAGAGGGATCAGAAGGGGAATTTCAGAACTTGAGATCTGTTTCCAGAGGGCAGAGTTGAGTTCTGGGAAATGACCCACTGGGAAAACCCAGTGAATGAAAAGAACATTCCAATAATTAGGTTAAATAAACAAGGCAACTCTAACCTAGAAGGAAAAAAGATGAAGTCATATCCTCTCCCCCAACTAAATCTTAAAAATAACATAAACAAAAGATAGAGAATTGAGCGGAAGGAGAGCTGGAAAGAGAGACATTGAGTCCTTCCACCTGGTCTCCAGAGGACTTAGAACTTAAGTAAACAAATTGATTCTACATGAATCTTAATATCCTCTTGTGGGACAGGCCATGTCCCTTCTTCATTCCTCCTCCTCTTCCCTCAGAGGCATAGCATGAGGGCTGTGTCTACGTGAGAGAATGAGGGGATATTATGCGGGAGGCTACTGTTGAGGGAAATAGGAGTCTGCCAGTGCCCTGAACATCTCAGAGGAAAGAAGAACAAGCATTTCCCGGCAGAGTGCCCCATTGCAGATGTACCTTTGAGGTTTCTCATCGCACCTCCCCTGAGGCTGCCTAAGGTTGGGGCGACTCTGTTGACTGCAGAGACAGCGATGGGGGAAGCATTTAGGGTGGCTTCCCCTTCACACTCCCCAAACACAGAGCACAGCACTGACGGGCTGGTCCCGGTGGTGCTGTGAGTCCCTCATCAGCGGAAGGTGCAGGAGCAGGAATAACAGGGACTGGGCTGTGTGTGCCCTAAGGACCACTCGGGACATCGCACTAATACTCCTTTAGATTTATTAACGAAACCTAAAGCCGAGGAAGTAATTGGCTCATACTGTGACACGAGATCTCTGACTATGGACAGATACAAAAATGTTCCTGCCTCCTTGGACTTAGCATTTATTTTAAAAAAGCAGGGATTGGGGAACAGCTTAGAATTACTGGAACGTTTCCGGGGGTGGGGTGTTCGGGCACATTATTCAGTCTTCCCAACTCTCAATTTCCTTAACTTTAAATTTGGCACAGTAATACATACCTTGTAGAGTTACTGTACAATGTAAGGTCCTTGAGGCAGGAAATCACAGCTTTTCTTTTTAGGTAAATGTATATTTTACCAGCATTGCTTAAAACATAAGGTTGGTTTTCTGCTTAATGTTAAGTGTTTACAACTCTAAGCCTCTATTGTGTGATATATTGAGAGTGCTTTTTCCTCTTCTCTAGAAATCTTCCTCCAGTGGTAAGTCCCAAGAAGCCCAGTGCTTACTCAGTTTAAAGGGTTGGCCATGGCTGCTGCAAAATAGTCCACTCTGGGAACAAGCAAACCCAGAGCCTAGATTTCCTACTCACAGAAAAACCAGCAGTTCCAAAAGAGTAGGCTTGGGATATGCCCTCTTACCTGGTCACCCCAGATTCTTGTCCTAGGCTGAGATATTTCTTCTAGAGAAAATGGCACCAGCAGGTAAGAATGCTTTATGCCAAAATCGACACCCCAGTACACTCCATCGCACATCTTCTTGTTATACCTAAGAAACTCACACATATGCACATGCAGCCGTTTCCTTCCATAACATGCCCACAGTGGCAGGGGGCTTGATCTAAGTTTCAGAATCAGTAGTACACCATGCCTCAATTTGTCTGCTCCTAAAATGGTTATAGCAAGACCCGACCACTTCTCCAACCCCTTTGGAGAGTTTCCTTTCAGGAACAATGGAATGGAGAAGGGATGTTGTCTTTTTCTGTGGACTGAACTATGCTAGGACCACCCTAATTCATCAGAGAAGCCCTAATAATATTGAACTTCAAAAGAGATGGTATTAGGCATTTGATTCCTCCTCAGAAAATCCTGCAGGCTTCATATAAATCTTCCTTCTCTCTGGCCTCCTACCCCATCCACCTTCCCGATGGGTTGTAGGAATGATGAGTGGTCTTCATCAAACAGGGTATACTCAATCCTACCTCCCTCCAGAATAGTAAACCCTACTTCTATCTGCATAATTAAACAGGACAATACAATCATGTCCCTGAGCAACTTGATGTTTTTGTCACCACAAAGGGAAATGACTGGCAATTACTAAGATAGTTTCTCTCCCTAAAATCTTAATTGACCTGCGCTTTTCACACTTCACATTTTCTTGCAATGTCTAAGAAGAAATGAAAGCTTAACTCCAAATCTGTGATTGATTCCTCATTCCCTTGCAGTCTTGCACAAGAATATTTCATTGCACGAACTCAGCATTCTCAGAACGTTTCCTTTTTCACTCGGTGTTTATGCTTTACAAAGATTTCCCCAAAGGAGAGTAAAATGTTAGAGGAAAAATGAGCAGTGCCTAATGGAAAGTGGGTCCAAAAAGTGATAAAAATGTATCTTATGTTGTAAGTAGAAAATTACCTGGGAAATGGTTCAGAAACCATTGTGGAATGAGAGGAGGACTTTTTAGTGTGACAGAAAGAATGTTGATTGCCACCTCAGGAGATCTAGTCCTGGCTGTGATCCTGATGTTTTCATTCAGAGCCCTCATTCTCTGATACCTAAGTAAAGTTAGTTGAATTAAATGCCATCCAGTGTCCAGCTCTAACATTCCAGAAGGTAAGTTTCATGAAGGCAGGGTCATTGGCACACAGTGGGTGCACAGGAAGTGCTGGCAAAGGAAGCAATGCCCTCTGGACAAAGACCAGCAGGAACAAACCTGTAATTGAGTAAGTCAGGTTAACTTGTTGCAGTGAGGGAGAACACACACCATATAGGGAACTATGGGTTACCTCAGTAAGAGGATGTTAGAAAGGAGTGGCTCATGCCTGTAATCCCAGCACTTTGAGAGGCCAAGGTGGACGGATCACGAGGTCAGGAGATGGAGACCATCCTGGCTAACATGGTAAAACCCCATCTCTACTAAAAATACAAAAATTAGCCGGGAGTGATGGCACACGCCTGTAATCGCAGCTACTCAGGAGGCTAAGTCAGGAGAATTGCTTGAACCCAGGAGGCAGAGGTTGCAGTGAGCCGAGATCGCGCCACTGCAGTCTAGCCTGAGTGACAGAGTGAGACCCTGTTTCAGGAAAAAAAAAAAAAAAAAAGGAGTTCTGGGATTTAGGTTTGTGTTAGATGATTTAGGGGAGGACTCACGGAAGCAGGGCCTTGCTCTAAATGAGATGCTGTCAGGAAGTAGGGGTAATTTTAAGATTGGGTATTTTTTATTAAATCCTATCTAGAAGGAAGGACGACTAGAGAGACTAATGCTGTAATTGGGAAGGAAGCACAGTCATTCTCATTAGCCAAATTAGGGGGACATTTGGTCATTTTTGTGGCTGCACAGTGTTTGTATTCTTGTGTTCAGCTCTGATTACAGAGTTCTTGTTTTTGTTGTGATTCATCATGGTCATAGAATGGACTTATTTAGTGTTGATGTTCTGGAAAATTATGTTAAATAGGAAAACATCGGGCATAGCTGTGAATGCTAAGCCAGCTCTTAGTAACGCTGAGGCCTGGCTGATAGTACCAGGCTAGTTCTCAGGTATTAGGGACTGCATGCCTTTTTCTCTCAAGTCAGCTAGCCAGCAACCTATTAGGAACCAACTTAAGCCCATACATTTTATCCAGTGTGGCTGTGTACATAATATATATTTCCTTTTCCAAAAGTTATAGTGAAGCAGAGTTGCTTCTCAACTCTACTTCAAAACATATTTAAGATGGACTAAACTTTTAAGTATTGAAAAAACTAAGAGATGTATAATTGTATCTTTATCAAACCTCTCTGGAGTGATTATTTATGTCATGTTTTCTAAGTTAACTTTTAATAGGGAAGTTCATTCTACATGACGAAAATAGTTCAGCAGTTCTAGAGAGAGAGATAGCTGGTGGGAGGGCAAAAATAATATAATCCGTATACAGAGGAATGTGAGGTTATATGTGAAAATGACAAGTGAGCTGTTCCTTTTACAATGCAGTCGTACTTCTGAGAATGTCCTGTGGCTTTACCTGTTCACATGTGAAATGAGTCACGTGCAGGTTTAATTCATCACAGCATTGTTCGTTATGGTACACTCTTGGAAACAACCCAGAGAATGGTTATGTAAACTATGATAAATCCAGTTAGTAAAGTACTGTGTAGCTGTAAAATAAAGAATGAGGGAGCTGTCTATATACTGGTGTGGAAGCTATCTAGGATATATTAAGTGAAAAAGCAAGATGAAGAATAATGTTGGGGTGATCAGACCGAACACCAGGTCGTGGGGGTGACAAAGTCCAGTGGAGTCAAAGGATTGAGAAAAAGACAGTGAGAGAGAAAAAGGTGGGACACCAGGGGACCATCGCTATCGTATAGAGACTGCGAAGGCCCTGAGCTCTAGGAGCCCACGGTGTTTATTGGTAATCCAACAAAAAAACAGGTGTTGAGAATGTGGTGGTCAAAAGAGCACATTACATTAAGCACATAATTTACAGCTGTGATGTTTAGCATTTATATGGAACATGTTCTACTTGAGATAATGGGAATAGATGCCTAGGAGGGCTAGAAGCAAGGAGCTAGCAAGTCTAGACACATTCCAAAGGACATTATGCAAGCCCTGCCTCAGTTTGCCTCCCAACACTCAGCTTTTTCCCAACATACCCCCTTCTCTTTTTTGTAAAAAAGAAGACATCATTATTACTAGCATAAGAGGTGACGTCTTTTAATTGAGCAAAGCAATTACAGGCTGTGCAGCCCTTAATTGCCGGTCGGTGATCCAGCTTCATTTTTCTTAGCCCTTATTCAAACTGGAGTCGCTCTGGTTTGAATGCTTCCCACGTAACTCCTCTTTCCCTTTTACAAGAGGACCCTTAATCCTGGGGGTTGCAGAAGGATGAAGGTCCATCTTCTGTAACTTCTTCATGCTGAATAGGGGCGATGATACTCCTAACTATTAGGGTCTCGTGTATTCAGGGTAGAGAGGAGCTGAGTCAGAAAGCGTTGGTCCATTAAGCATCGTGACTCTGGTCGGTCTTCGTTCCATCTTCGCATTCAGATTCAGCTGGCTCATGACTCGTACTAGAGGAAGCCGGTCCAGGGTTGGGATCCATGGGTCCCTCCAGTCTCCCGTTCCATGGTCATACACATCTTGAGGGCATCCACATGGTTCGTTCATCTCCTGCAAAAACACAAGCATACCCTCACCCCCATGTTAGTAAATCCACTAAACAGAAACAAAAACTTTCTGTGGTTGTAGCCGGGAGGCATGCTGTTGCTGATGCATTTAACTTAGTTTCTGCCTCTTTGGTTAATTACTGCGAGGTAAAACTTTCCACTGATAATGAGAAACAGGCCTTCTCTGATTAACAGAAGGCACAGGGAAAGCAAATCGAGGCTTTTCAAACCTTCAGTTCGCACTGTACAGGTGGCTCCACTAGATGCTGTGGCTTATCATAGATCTTCAGATGTTTGGTGGGCACCCCCACAGTCACCTGATTGTCGTCTGGAGAGACACAAGCAACTCCTCTTCCCCATAAAATTATCTTTAGGCAGGGATCAGAGGAAGTAGATTCAGAGGTAAGGAGAATTTTGGGGGCCTAATGACTTCCTGATATTTGATAGGTGTTCCCTCAGAAGTTAGGAATTCCCTTTCTCTCCATATAGCTGCGTGGGCATGGAGGACTAGGTAAGCATCCTTAGAGTCTGTGTATATATATTTACCTTTTTTTCCTTCTCCTAATTGGAGTCAAAGGATTGAGAAAAAGAGGAAAAGGTGGGACACCAGGGGGTCATCACTATTGTACAGAGGCTGCGAAGGCCCCGAGCTCTGGGAGCCCACGGTATTTATTGGTAATCCAACAAAGAAATAGGTGGTGAGAATGTGGCGGTCAAAAGAGCCTGCTGCATTAAGCACATGATTTACAGCTGTGATGGTTTAGTGTTTATATGGAACATGTTCTGCTACTTGGGATAATGGGAATAGGAGCCTAGGAGAGCTAGCAGCAAGGAGTCAGCAAGTCTAGACACATTCCAAAGGACATGATGCAAGCCCTGCCTCAGTTTCCCTCTCAACACTCAGCTTTTTCCCAACAAATAATAAGACAAAAAATATATATATATTCATATTTATATCTACATAAATAATACTACAAATATAAGAAGTGAATAAAGTGGTCACCTACGGGGCTTGGGGTAGACAGGGATGTAAGAAGGAAACTTATATATGCCTTTTAAAATATAATTTTGATGTTTGAATCATATAAATGTACTACCTAGTCCAAATATTAAGATAATATAAAGAAATATATACAATATAAAATGTCTTTCTCCCACCCCATTCCATTCCCTATAAGTAACCATTTTGATCTGTTTCTTTTATAACCTTTCAGAGTAGTTTATTGTATAACATTAGTCAAGGTTCTCCAGAGAAACAGAACTAAAATATATGTATTATACATAGAGATCTATTTTAAAGAATTGGCTCATGCGATTGTTAAGGGCTGGCAGGTCTGAAATGTTCAGGGCAGGCTGTCAGGCTGGAGACTGGGGAAAGAGTGGGTGTTGCAGTATCAAGTCTGAAGAAAGTCTGAAGGTAGAATCCTTCTTCTTTAAGAGACCTCTGTCATTTCGTCATTTTCTCTTAAGGCCTTCGCCTGATTGGATGAGGCCCCACATTATGGAGGGTAATCTGCTCTTCTCAGAGTCTACTCATATAAATGTTAATCACATCTTCAAATACATTAATAGCAACACCAAGGCTGCTGTTTGACCAAAAGCTGCGTACCATGGATGGCCACACCGAGTCGAAACATAACCATCATACCCATGTACAATCATAGTATCTATCAATATCTATATTTACTTTTGTAATCGAAATGGTAACATGTCATATACACTGATACACACCTTGTTTTAGGTGACAACAGTCCATGTTTTGAAGGAGAACTCTATAAAGAAATACACCTTTAAAGTATAAGAAAATTGGTAAGTCTGTACTGTGGGGGAAAAGACATGATTAATATAAAAAGGGAAACAACAGCTCGGAAACACATTTGATAGTTGTTAATATTCACCTTACATTAAAGACTCCCACCAACTAAAAAAAAAGAAAAACATTGATACCACATATCACAGAAAGCCAGTTCACGAAAGAAAAGCTACAGTCAGGAAGGAAATTTTGAAAAATGTTCAAGCGCTTAACACTCAAAGGAATGCAGATGGATTCTGGTAAAACTTTATATAAACTAAAAGGATAAGCAAGGTTGTTATGAAACTTAAGACACAAACTGCAATGCTGATGTCACAGCAAACTAGTCAGCCTTTCAAGAGCCATTTGGCAGGATGAATTACAAGCGATAAAATCATGCCCCTTGGCCCAGTAATCCCTTTTCTGGGAACTAATCTTGAGGAAATAATTCAAACCATAGTGAAAGGCATACACTGTATGGATATTTACTGTAACATCATTCATACAATTAAAGAAATACAAACAAACTAAATATCCTGACATCATAGGAATACAGGCTAATTATGGTTTATTAACTTCATGAAATGTAGCTGTTAAACATGACTACAAGGACTAGCAACGTGGTAAAAGTATATCATATAATGTTAAATACAACAATTATGGCTTGGCTCTGACTGCCACGAAAAGAAAGCTGTATAAATGATGTACACATGTGGACAAGAACAGATAGGAATGCAGAAACCTTAAAAATGGTTTGATCTGTTAGGATATCAGAATTGTCAGTGGTATTTCTGTTTTTGTTTTAGTCCTATTATTATTACAATTTTATGTAATTATGGATTTTAAAAATCATAAGTTAACATTATCCCAAACAGTAGCCTCAAATTCAAATTATCATTTAGTGATTAGAAGATACTTTAAGAATCATTTGATTATATTCATCGCCCTTTCTCCTGTTGTAGTGGTTATAGTATGAACCTTGGAGGATATTTCCGGAGCTGCAGTTTTCACGGCTCTCATTCTTTTCCTAGGAACTGGGCATATTTCTATTGATTAAGCCTGGAGAGATACTTTGGAACCTTCATTCAGTAAATATGTATAAGAGAGCAGAGAAGTTGGAAGCAAAGAACATTCCCATATCAATAAAATTAGATTTCTTTCTAATATTAAAGTAGTAGCCAGTATTATTCCTGACATTTTCTAGTTGTCAAAGATGTTTTATTACAATTACAATGCAATAGTACTTTGATCTACATAAAGACCCCTTGTAGTATTGTTTATCTTTGTTCCTAGCTAAAGCTTCAGATGTACATTTTTTTCCTCAATGAATACAAGTATCCAATAAATGAAGACTCAATGAGGAAAAAATATTTGGTATAAATATTTCATTGTGTTTTTCAGTATTACGTTCCATGTCTTGATCTTCCCGTCAAATTGAAAGACAGTTTTAACAGTTTCGCAGTGCCTGTGGACTTTTACTTTATTTGTTGGCTCTTAATTTTGAGTATGTAAGGCCACTCGTAGAGATAACTTTGAAAGTGGGAAATTTTCCAATTAGTAAAATGGATTTGCCAAGCAGGGAAAAGATGGTTTATGTACTGCAGTCCACACTAGCACCTGCCAAGAAAGTAGACTTGGTGTTAATGTCTGTCACAAATGTGTTTTTCAGGGTGGATCATTTGTACACATTCTTTGTTCAGTGGTCTCCTGATGTGTATGGGAAAGATGCCAAAGAGCAAGGCTTTGTGGTGGTGGAGAAGGAAGAACTGAACATGATCGACAACTTCTTCAGTGAGCCAACAACTAAGAGCTGGGAGGTGAGCACTTGGGCAGGGTTAGACCATCATAGTTCCTAAGGTACAGTAAGCAGTCTTGCATTCAGATTCCAAGTAACAGGCTAGTAAGAAACTAGAGTCCCCGTGCACCTGTGAAATCACAGAGGAAAATAACTTTATTCCTCCGTTTGAAAAAAGCACCACCACCATGCACACAGGCACACAGTTCATTCTGACCACACTAGACGGATCCACTTATATTCTCGCTCATGTCTCGATGCCTTAGTTCAGAGCTCAGCACATGGTTTTTTTTGTAAAGGGCAAGATAATGAATATATTTGGCTTTGTAGGCCGTAGAATTCCTGTTGCAAGTACTCATAGCTGCCATTATAGAACAGAAGCAACCATAGTATGTAAATGAATGAGCATGACTGTGTTTCATTTCACATAGTTATTATGTGTCACAAAATATTGCTATTAATTTTTATTGAATCACTTAAAAAATATAAAATCTTTGTTAGCTCAAGTACCATACAAAAACAGGTGGTGGACTGGCCTTGGCTGACAAGCTGATATCGTTTGACTCCGCGTCCCCATGCAAATCACATCGTAATTGTAATCTGCACGTGTCAAGGGAGGCACCTTGTGGGAGGTGATTGGATCATGGGGGTGGTTTCCCCATGCTGTTCTCATGCTAGTGAGGGAGTTCTCACAAGATCTGATGGTTTTCAAAGTGGTAGTTTCCCCTGCGCTTGCTCATTCTCCTGCCACCTTGTGAAGAAGGTGCTTACCTCTCCTTTGCCTTCTGCCATGATTGGAAGTTTCCCAAGGCCTCTCCAGCCGTGCGGAACTGTGAGCCAATTAAACCTCTTTTGTTCATAAATTACCCAGTTTCAGGTAGCATCTTTATAGCAGTATGAAAACGGACTAATACACAAGCTATAGTTTGCCAGACCCCAGTTCCCTTCATCCAGTCAAGCAAGCGTGTATCAAGTACTTCTTTAGGGGAGGGCCCTGGAAATATGATGATGGATAACATAAGCTCTCAGTACTTAACAAGCTTGCAGAACTGGGAAGTTGGGAGATGAGACTAGGAAAAATAGGTCGACCCCTCCTTCCTGTTCTGCTGCTCTCTTGAACCCCACTTAGCGTTTCTTCTTTTTTTTTTTTTTCTTTTTTTTATTATTTTTATTATTTTTTTTTTTTTTTTTTTTTTAATTTATTTATTATTATTATACTGTAAGTTGTAGGGTACATGTGCATAACGTGCAGGTTTGTTACATATGTATACTTGTGCCTTGTTGGTGTGCTGCACCCATCAACTCGTCATTTACATCAGGTATAACTCCCAATGCAATCCCTCCCCCCGCCCCCCTCCCCATGATAGGCCCCGGTGTGTGATGTTCCCCTTCCCGAGTCCAAGTGATCTCATTGTTCAGTTCCCACCTATGAGTGAGAACATGCGGTGTTTGGTTTTCTGTTCTTGTGATAGTTTGCTAAGAATGATGGATTCCAGCTGCATCCATGTCCCTACAAAGGACACAAACTCATCCTTTTTTATGGCTGCATAGTATTCCATGGTGTATATATGCCACATTTTCTTAATCCAATCTGTCACTGATGGACATTTGGGTTGATTCCAAGTCTTTGCTATTGTGAATAGTGCTGCAATAAACATACGTGTGCATGTGTCTTTATAGCAGCATAATTTATAATCCTTTGGGTATATACCCAGTAATGGGATGGCTGGGTCATATGGTACATCTAGTTCTAGATCCTTGAGGAATCGCCATACTGTTTTCCATAATGGTTGAACTAGTTTACAATCCCACCAACAGTGTAAAAGTGTTCCTATTTCTCCACATCCTCTCCAGCACCTGTTGTTTCCTGACTTTTGAATGATCACCATTCTAACTGGTGTGAGATGGTATCTCATTGTGGTTTTGATTTGCATTTCTCTGATGGCCAGTGATGATGAGCATTTTTTCATGTGTTTGTTGGCTGTATGAATGTCTTCTTTTGAGAAATGTCTATTCATATCCTTTGCCCACTTTTTGATGGGGTTGTTTGTTTTTTTCTTGTAAATTTGTTGGAGTTCTTTGTAGGTTCTGGATATTAGCCCTTTGTCAGATGAGTAGATTGCAAAAATTTTCTCCCATTCTGTAGGTTGCCTGTTCACTCTGATGGTAGTTTCTTTTGCTGTGCAGAAGCTCTTTAGTTTAATGAGATCCCATTTGTCAATTTTGGCTTTTGCTGCCGTTGCTTTTGGTGTTTTAGACATGAAGTCTTTGCCCATGCCTATGTCCTGAATGGTACTACCTAGATTTTCCTCTAGGATTTTTATGGTATTAGGTCTAACATTTAAGTCTCTAATCCATCTTGAATTAATTTTCGTATAAGGATTAAGGAAAGGATCCAGTTTCAGCTTTCTACTTATGGCTAGCCAATTTTCCCAGCACCATTTATTAAATAGGGAATCCTTTCCCCATTTCTTGTTTCTCTCAGGTTTGTCAAAGATCAGATGGCTGTAGATGTGTGGTATTATTTCTGAGGACTCTGTTCTGTTCCATTGGTCTATATCTCTGTTTTGGTACCAGTACCATGCTGTTTTGGTTACTGTAGCCTTGTAGTATAGTTTGAAGTCAGGTAGCGTGATGCCTCCAGCTTTGTTCTTTTGACTTAGGATTGTCTTGGAGATGCGGGCTCTTTTTTGGTTCCATATGAACTTTAAAGCAGTTTTTTCCAATTCTGTGAAGAAACTCATTGGTAGCTTGATGGGGATGGCATTGAATCTATAAATTACCTTGGGCAGTATGGCCATTTTCACGATATTGATTCTTCCTATCCATGAGCATGGTATGTTCTTCCATTTGTTTGTGTCCTCTTTTATTTCACTGAGCAGTGGTTTGTAGTTCTCCTTGAAGAGGTCCTTTACATCCCTTGTAAGTTGGATTCCTAGGTATTTTATTCTCTTTGAAGCAATTGTGAATGGAAGTTCATTCATGATTTGGCTCTCTGTTTGTCTGTTACTAGTGTGTAAGAATGCTTGTGATTTTTGCACATTAATTTTGTATCCTGAGACTTTGCTGAAGTTGCTTATCAGCTTAAGGAGATTTTGGGCTGAGACAATGGGGTTTTCTAAATATACAATCATGTCATCTGCAAACAGGGACAATTTGACTTCTTCTTTTCCTAACTGAATACCCTTGATTTCTTTCTCTTGCCTGATTGCCCTAGCCAGAACTTCCAACACTATGTTGAATAGGAGTGGTGAGAGAGGGCATCCCTGTCTTGTGCCAGTTTTCAAAGGGAATTTTTCCAGTTTTTGCCCATTCAGTATGATATTGGCTGTGGGTTTGTCATAAATAGCTCTTATTATTTTGAGGTACGTTCCATCAATACCGAATTTATTGAGCGTTTTTAGCATGAAGGGCTGTTGAATTTTGTCAAAAGCCTTTTCTGCATCTATTGAAATAATCATGTGGTTCTTGTCTTTGGTTCTGTTTATATGCTGGATTATGTTTATTGATTTGCGAATGTTGAACCAGCCTTGCATCCCAGGGATGAAGCCCACTTGATCATGGTGGATAAGCTTTTTGATGTGTTGCTGAATCCGGTTTGCCAGTATTTTATTGAGGATTTTTGCAACGATGTTCATCAGGGATATTGGTCTAAAATTCTCTTTTTTTGTTGTATCTCTGCCAGGCTTTGGTATCAGGATGATGTTGGCCTCATAAAATGAGTTAGGGAGGATTCCCTCTTTTTCTATTGATTGGAATAGTTTCAGAAGGAATGGTACCAACTCCTCCTTGTACCTCTGGTAGAATTCAGCTGTGAATCCATCTGGTCCTGGACTTTTTTTGGTTGGTAGGCTATTAATTGTTGCCTCAATTTCAGAGCCTACTATTGGTCTATTCAGGGATTCAACTTCTTCCTGGTTTAGTCTTGGAAGAGTGTAAGTGTCCAGGAAATTATCCATTTCTTCTAGATTTTCCAGTTTATTTGCGTAGAGGTGTTTATAGTATTCTCTGATGGTAGTTTGTATTTCTGTGGGGTCGGTGGTGATATCCCCTTTTTCATTTTTAATTGCGTCGATTTGATTCTTCTCTCTTTTCTTCTTTATTAGTCTTGCTAGTGGTCTGTCAATTTTGTTGATCTTTTCAAAAAACCAACTCCTGGATTCATTGATTTTTTGGAGGGTTTTTTGTGTCTCTATCTCCTTCAGTTCTGCTCTGATCTTAGTTATTTCTAGCCTTCTGCTAGCTTTCGAATGTGTTTGCTCTTGCTTCTCTAGTTCTTTTAATTGCGATGTTAGAGTGTCAATTTTAGATCTTTCCTGCTTTCTCTTGTGGGCATTTAGTGCTATAAATTTCCCTCTACACACTGCTTTAAATGTGTCCCAGAGATTCTGGTATGTTGTATCTTTGTTCTCATTGGTTTCAAAGAACATCTTTATTTCTGCCTTCATTTCGTTATGTACCCAGTAGTCATTCAGGAGCAGGTTGTTCAGTTTCCATGTAGTTGAGCGGTTTTGATTGAGTTTCTTAGTCCTGAGTTCTAGTTTGATTGCACTGTGGTCTGAGAGACAGTTTGTTATAATTTCTGTTCTTGTACATTTGCTGAGGAGTGCTTTACTTCCAATTACGTGGTCAATTTTGGAATAAGTACGATGTGGTGCTGAGAAGAATGTATATTCTGTTGATTTGGGGTGGAGAGTTCTATAGATGTCTATTAGGTCTGCTTGCTGCAGAGATGAGTTCAATTCCTGGATATCCTTGTTAACTTTCTGTCTCGTTGATCTGTCTAATGTTGACAATGGAGTGTTGAAGTCTCCCATTATTATTGTATGGGAGTCTAAGTCTCTTTGTAAGTCTCTAAGGACTTGCTTTATGAATCTGGGTGCTCCTGTATTGGGTGCATATATATTTAGGATAGTTAGGTCTTCCTGTTGAATTGATCCCTTTACCATTATGTAATGGCCTTCTTTGTCTCTTTTGATCTTTGATGGTTTAAAGTCTGTTTTATCAGAGACTAGTATTGCAACCCCCGCTTTTTTTTGTTCTCCATTTGCTTGGTAAATCTTCCTCCATCCCTTTATTTTGAGCCTATGTATGTCTCTGCGTGTGAGATGGGTCTCCTGAATACAGCAGACTGATGGGTCTTGACTCTTTATCCAGTTTGCCAGTCTGTGTCTCTTAATTGGAGCATTTAGTCCATTTACATTTAAGGTTAAGATTGTTATGTGTGAACTTGATCCTGCCATTATGATATTAACTGGTTATTTTGCTCATTAGTTGATGCAGTTTCTTCCTAGCCTCGATGGTCTTTACATTTTGGCATGTTTTTGAGATGGCTGGTACCGGTTGTTCCTTTCCATGTTGAGTGCTTCCTTCAGGGTCTCTTGTAAGGCAGGCCTAGTGGTGACAAAATCTCTAAGCATTTGCTTATCTGTAAAGGATTTTATTTCTCCTTCACTTATGAAACTTAGTTTGGCTGGATATGAAATTCTGGGTTTAAAATTCTTTTCTTTAAGAATGTTGAATATTGGCCCCCACTCTCTTCTGGCTTGTAGAGTTTCTGCCGAGAGATCTGCTGTGAGTCTGATGGGCTTCCCTTTGTGGGTAACCCGACCTTTCTCTCTGGCTGCCCTTAAGATTTTTTCCTTCATTTCAACTTTGGTGAATCTGGCAATTATGTGTCTTGGAGTTGCTCTTCTCGAGGAGTATCTTTGTGGCGTTCTCTGTATTTCCTGGATTTGAATGTTGGCCTGCCCTACTAGGTTGGGGAAGTTCTCCTGGATGATATCCTGAAGAGTGTTTTCCAACTTGGTTCCATTTTCCCCCTCACTTTCAGGCACCCCAATCAGACGTAGATTTGGTCTTTTTACATAATCCCATACTTCTTGCAGGCTTTGTTCATTTCTTTTTCTTCTTTTTTCTTTTGGTTTCTCTTCTCGCTTCATTTCATTCATTTGATCCTCAATTGCTGATACTCTTTCTTCCAGTTGATCGAGTCGGTTACTGAAGCTTGTGCATTTGTCACGTATTTCTCGTGTCATGGTTTTCATCTCTTTCATTTCGTTTATGACCTTCTCTGCATTAATTAGTCTAGCCGTCAATTCTTCCACTTTTTTTTCAAGATTTTTAGTTTCTTTGCGCTGGGTACGTAATTCCTCCTTTAGCTCTGAGAAATTTGATGGACTGAAGCCTTCTTCTCTCATCTCCTCAAAGTCATTCTCCGTCCAGCTTTGATCCGTTGCTGGCGATGAGCTGCGCTCCTTTGCCGGGGGAGATGCGCTCTTGTTTTTTGAATTTCCAGCTTTTCTGCCCTGCTTTTTCCCCATCTTTGTGGTTTTATCTGCCTCTGGTCTTTGATGATGGTGATGTACTGATGGGGTTTTGGTGTAGGTGTCCTTCCTGTTTGATAGTTTTCCTTCTAACAGTCAGGACCCTCAGCTGTAGGTCTGTTGGAGATTGCTTGAGGTCCACTCCAGACCCTGTTTGCCTGGGTAACAGCAGCAGAGGCTGCAGAACATAGAATATTTCTGAACAGCGAGTGTACCTGTCTGATTCTTGCTTTGGAAGCTTCCTCTCAGGGGTGTACTCCACCCTGTGAGGTGTGGGGTGTCAGACTGCCCCTAGTGGGGGATGTCTCCCAGTTAGGCTACTCAGGGGTCAGGGACCCGCTTGAGCAGGGAGTCTGTCCCTTCTCAGATCTCAACCTCCATGTTGGGAGATCCACTGCTCTCTTCAAAGCTGTCAGACAGAGTCGTTTGCGTCTGCAGAGGTGTCTGCTGCTTTGTTATTGTTTTCTGTGCCCTGCCCCCAGAGGTGGAGTCTACAGAGACAGGCAGGTTTCCTTGAGCTGCTGTGAGCTCCACCCAGTTCGAGCTTCCCAGCAGCTTTGTTTACCTACTTAAGCCTCAGCAATGGCGGGCGCCCCTCCCCCAGCCTCGCTGCTGCCTTGCCGGTAGATCACAGACTGCTGTAATAGCAATGAGGGAGGCTCCGTGGGTGTGGGACCCTCCCGGCCAGGTGTGGGATATGATCTCCTGGTGTGCCTGTTTGCTCAAAGCGCAGTATTGGGGTGGGAGTTACCCGATTCTCCAGGTGTTGTGTGTCTCAGTTCCCCTGGCTAGGAAAAGGGATTCCCTTCCCCCTTGCGCTTCTCAGGTGAGGCAATGCCTCGCCCTGCTTCAGCTCTCGCTGGTCGGGCTGCAGCAGCTGACCAGTACCGATCGTCCGGCACTCCCCAGTGAGATGAACCCAGTACCTCAGTTGAAAATGCCGAAATCACCGGTCTTCTGTGTCGCTGGCGCTGGGAGTTGAAGACTGGAGCTGCTCCTATTCGGCCATCTTGCTCCGCCTGCGTTTCTTCTTTCCGAGCTCAGACAGATGGTAAATGAATTCAGACACATCCTTACCAGGACTTCTGAGTTCCTCCACCCCCTCCCATCCATTGCACCCATCTAGCCTGCCTGCAATCCTGGATGAACCCACCCTCACACTTTTCTGCTCCTAGGCAGCCAAGCATTGCTGGGGAGAACCTGTCCACCAAGGACAATGGTGCCATTACAAATACATGGTTCCGAATTCATCTGTGTCCATGTATAAGTGGCCCTGCAATACTACTGTAAACTCTACTCAATCTATAGTTGCTTTTTTGATGTACGATAGATGATATTTTTAATAGTCAATTTTTTTCTAGCACTATTTAATGATTTCTGATGTTTCTTTCATCATGTTGAAAGATCTTACATATGGTCTGTAAGGCTGTCTTAACTTGTCATTTAAATATACAAGCAAGCTTGGATACTCTGTGCTTAAAACCTTCAGTGGCCTCCTTATTGACTCTACTGATTCTTACCCACCTGTTAGAATAACTACCTGGGAATTTTAAAAACCTGAATCCTAGATCCTTATTACTAGAGACATGAATTCAGTAGGTCTGGAGGGAGGAATGTTAGAATCTGTATTTTTCAAAGCTCCCAGATGATTTTGAGGAACTGTCATGTTTTGGAAACACTGACCTGTAGGGTAAGTTCTAAGCTCCTTCATGGCATCAAGGCTCTTCATTTTCTCTGCTCTTGCTCCCTTTTCTGTCTCATCTACCTTCCTCATTGCTGCCTTCCTTGCTGTCTCTTCTCCAGCCAATGTGAACTCAGAATTCATCTCTGCATTCCTGCTGTACCCTGTCCCTGGAACATCTTCTCACACCCTATGCTTGCTCTCAAACTGAAGCACCATCTCCTCTGTAAATAAGCTATCTCAGAACCCCCCAGGTTGCCCCAACCTCCTTTGAGCCTCTGCTGTAGATTTTGGCATCTGTCTCCTATGAACCAAAAGGGATGCCTGAGACAGATCTCAAATCAATTTAGAGGTTTATTTTGCTAAGGTTGAGGATGCATCTGGTTGGGGAGGGAAAAAGAGACACAAGCCACAGTAGGATCTGTGGGCTGCACTTTTTTCAAAGAGGGTTTTGAGGGTTTCAGTATTTAAAGGGGGAAAACTGAGCTGGAGAGGAAGGAGAAAAGAAAAAAAGGAGAGTAGAAAAAATGAGACAAACGGTTACTTTCTTGTGAGGCTTTGATTAGTGTGCACTGAATCCACATGTTGCATGTGCAAAGGGGAGGGTAGAGGAGCCCTCAATTATGTATGCCTTGTGCGCAGTAAATCTGCACTTTACATAAGATACAGTAAACAGAGTCGTGGAAGAAGTCCAGTATGCATTGGTCTGGGGGTGAGCAGTAGGACAATTTCTAGTCTGCTCTTGTTTCCAACTTGTGAAAATAAGCTGTTAATTTACATTGTCCAGGTGAGGGAGACCACCTGGGGAGACAGCTGTTTAGAAACAAAAGGAAAGATGGTTTTTGTTTGTGTGGCTCAGTTTCCAAGCTTAACTTCCCCTTTTGTTGTAGTGAGTTTGTGATCCCAAGATTTTATTTGCCTTTTACAATCACATGGAATGGCATCCATTTATTTAGAATTGTCTCTCTCCTGTCTCCTCACCTGCTGGAGACTGTGAGCAGCTTTATGTGCCTGTGCCTGGCAAAGCACCTGGCACCCACCATCATATAGGAAATACTCAATAAATGTCCGCTGTCTTGGAGTCCCAGGGGCCCAGAGGAGAGCGTTGTCTTGCTGGCATTCTGCCCCAGGTTGTGCTCAGGCTGTTGCATTGAGAGTCAGTTCTGCTGGCCTGGGACTGGTCTCTAAGTGTCTGCCAGAGTCTTGTTTATAACTGACCCCCAGTATGAGCAATACAATACACCCTGATCCCCGCAGCTGTGCCCAAGACTGAAAGGCCACTTTGAATCTGGAAGAATCACAGAAAGATCACTGCAAATTCATCCAGTGCCGATCTATATTTCCTTCTAACCTACTGACATCTGATCTGAAGTGTAGAGGAGGACTCATCATGCTTATTACTCAGTAAGACTAATTCCAAAATGTAAAAACATAAGTATTACTCTGCCAACTGTTTTATAAAACTACATGTAAGATGACATCATCACAGCCTCATGTAAACCAGATGTTCTCCCGTTCTTTTAAGTCCCTCCCACTGAGAAACATGACATAGTATTGAAGTGAAATACCGTTTGTTCTAACTGTAATGAAGCCTACCTCCATTGAAGGCTCCTTTTCATCCTTCCTTTGAGATTCAAGCTGATACCAGGGATCACGCATACCATTTTAAATGGAGCTTTAGCCTTAAAGAAGGTGCTGGAGGGGAAGAAAAAAAAAGGGAAAAAAACTCTGAAAAGGCAGGGCTAGGAAAGCTACGTTCACTGGAGGGACTGTTAGGACGAAAAGTATAAGAAGGAAAAGAAAAAAAAATGAGAACATAACAATGGGGTTTTATCATAGTGTTGAGAAACCACCGTTTCAAAGGTGAAAGTGTCCTTTTACAGTCTCAGCGATGCCTGGCAGGAAGTGTGTTTGCTCTAAATCCTAATTTGGGCGTGTTCCTGTAGAAATGTTGAACCTTCTCCTGAGGGAAACAGAAACTCAATCATGCAGGAAACTAGATACTGAGAAAACAGTTGTAGCTCAGCGTGGCTGCAAGTAACTGGTGTGGAAGCAGAGTGGAGAGAAAACTTGTTCCTCATTAGAGAGAGCCACGCTTCTCACTGCTCACAATGAGAGGCCAAAGATTATCCTTGGACATCCAGATTTTCTACTGTGCCAGACCTGACGAAGAGCCTTTTGTGAAGGTATGTTGGAGTGTGTCCCGAGGACTAATAAGGTGCTGGTGAATTCTCAGTGATCTGCCTCCGAGTTTGCTTTGAAAGTCGTTCGAATTAGAAAGGATTGTGCTGTCATTTCACCAGCAGGTATTTTATTCGTTGTGGAGAGGGTTATGGTGTGGCTGCCTCTTCTTGTTGCAGCCAGAAATCCATATTTGATTTTTTTTCATTCCACAGCCTCATTTTATACGTGTGATAAATACAAAGTTTGCCAAAAACAGAGTGTTTTATTTCATTCATTTACATGCTTGGTTTGTGATTCTTGATAGTGTTTTCACTACGGAAACACTCCCCCAGAAGATGGTAAAATTAGTAAGCTTAATTTTCTTACTTGTAAATCTGGCTCAGATGCCAGCGGGTACTTTGTATCTGTCATTGTGCATATTGGAAATTGAGTAATACACTACTGCCTGACAACTTGCACTGGATTTAACTTAAATGTTTTTCTCTATAATGCAAAACAATTGATACTAGTAAATTTTGGTGAATTAGTTGTCTAATATAATCCTTCACTTGATCTTACACAAAAGGCCAAGAAGCCTAATATACATCCTTCAATTTAAAAATAATCCAGTGATTTATCCATAATTTAAGAAGGGCCAAAAATGGATTTTAGGGTAAAATGAACTTTGATAATTCATAAGCATAGCTATAGTTAAATAATAAATGTTTTGTACCATATGATGTTTCTGGGTTTAGAAGGGGAGAATATTTTTATCATCTCTGAATGGTACATAAATAATTGTAACCTAGTTGTAATTTAGACTAAAGCTTGACATTTCTTTGTACTCGTGCTCCCGGGAGCTGTTATCATTCAATATTTCTAACGGAAGTGGTTTCTATGTGTACAGCCTAACGAGAAAATATCAGGAACCTGATTAAAAACTAGCCTTATCATTGCAAACTCCCTATGTATAGAAGTCTTACTGAATGATCTCTGATTAGTCCTTCAACAATTCAGATGCTAAATCTCAAGGCTAAAGGAGAATCATTTAGGGCATTTCAAAGGTAGAAAGCTGTACTTCTGGTGTTAAATACTATTCTCAGTGATGAGCAATCAGCAGCTATAGTAAAACTGGAAAACTCGTGACTTTATTTATTTTATTTTTATATAGAGATGGGGTCCTGTCATGTTGCCCAGGCTGGTCTCAAACTCCTGGGCTCAAGCCATCTTCCTCCTGCCTTGGCCTCCCAAAGTGCTGGGCATACAGGCATGAGCCACCATGTTTAGCCTTGTGACTTGTGACTTTAATTTATACATATTAACTGCCTTGACTGTACTGTCTTAAATTGTTCATTTGTTCTGAAACTGAAAAATTAGCCATTTCCCCAAAGTCCTGTTCAGCTGATTTCCTGTTGCTGAAGTGCCACGTTTTCAGGCAGCGGTGTCCCTGGAGTGATTTTTTTAATTAGCAGTTAGAAGAAAAGCCAGTAAGTTATTTCTCTTGGCTTGTTTTCTCATTTCAGATCATCACTGTTGAGGAGGCAAAGCGCAGGAAGAGCACGTGCAGCTACTATGAAGACGAGGATGAGGAGGTGCTGCCTGTCCTACGGCCCCACAGTGCGCTCCTGGAGAATATGCACATCGAGCAGGTGGGCTCGCGCTGGCCACCAAGGGTCGAGCTTCCTAGGCTTTTAGAAATATTTTCCTTGGCCAGGCGCAGTGACTCACGCCTGTCACCCTCGCACTTTGGGAGGCCAAAGCAGACGGATCACTTGAGGTCAGGAGTTTGAGACCAGCCTGGCCAACATGGCAAAACCCCATCTCTACTAAAAATACAAAAATTAGCTGGGTGTGATGGCGCACGCCTCTAATCCCAGCTACTCAAGAGGCTGAGACAGGAGAATCATTTGAGCCCGGGAGGTGGAGGTTGCAGTGAGCCGAGATTGCACCACTGCATTCCAGCCTGCGCAACAGAGTGAGACTCTGTCTCAAAAAAAAAAAAAAAAATTCCCATCCCTGAATGCATTTGCCCTTCTCACTTGGGCTAAAGGATGAGGCTTGTGAGGAAGGAGGAACGCCAGCAGCCCACTAAGGCCAGTGCCCCCTGCTCTGCCTCTGAAAAGTTGCATTTCCTGCTGCCTTCTTGGTAGTACGAGGAGTTGGTCAGACACTAACATCCTTCTCTCAAACATGAAGGAAAAGCCATTTCTAATCTTAAAAAAATAAAAATTGTCAGTGTCCTACCATAGTCCTAATACACTTTTAAAAGGATCCAAATTTATCCTCGCAATTATTGCAGAGTTCCAATAGCTTTGATGTATCGGGCTCAATAAAAGTAAAATAGCAAATACACTGTTTGCTTTATGAAAAATACCTACCTGTGGATAATTTTTCCTTTTTCTATAATTTTCTTTGTGTACTTTATAGTTTCTGAATGTTTACTTGAAATGTATGAAATATTATAATGCACTTATGTTTGAACTGTAGTAAGGAATGAATTTTAAAGACCTTAAAGAATCCTTAAGTTCAGCTCCCAAGTTTACCAAGGAACCACGAAAGACCCAAGAAAGCCAAGAAGCTTGACCCAGTAATTATAGAGATGGGGGATTCACACTGACACTGGAACTGATTTTAAGCACTCTGAAGACTCAGCACTTCATGGCCTCCTTTGGTAATATTCTTGAAGAGATATCCATTATTGGTTATTTATGGCCAAGTTTAAATATTGATGCAGGTGAAAGATATTGGTGCAATAAGAACAGATGACACCTGACTTCTAACACTAAACGTCCCTGTTTTTTTGCCCTCACTTCTGTGCAAAGCTGCAGTTGTCAGTAGCAGTTCTGAGCCTCTGAGTGTTTAGAAAGAAAACTTCAGAAAATATGAACTGTTTCGTAAAAGCCAGGTTGAAGTGGAAAAGAACGGCGTGTGTCTAGTTTATACCTCTTTATCCTGCTTATTCTGCATCTTCAAATATATAGTAGGATAGGGACTCCATAGTCATGTCCCTGAATGGGAAAACACCTCCTGGGCAGTATCCTTGCCAAGGTAAACACTGTCAAACAATCATTTTCTTGGTTTAGAATAGCAAATATTTGCCAGAGTAAGGAGGGGCACTATGTAAGTGTATGACACTGAATTTGAACGACAGGCGTTTGTTTTGTGCCACATGTTCATGAGCAAGTTGTGTATGAACCTTCTGTTTACATCTCTTCCTTTGGCTTTGTAGCTGGCCCGACGCCTTCCTGCAAGGGTGCAAGGGTATCCATGGAGACTGGCCTATAGCACGTTAGAGCATGGGACCAGCTTGAAGACGCTCTACCGGAAATCGGCATCACTAGACAGTCCTGTCCTATTGGTCATCAAAGATATGGATAATCAGGTGAGGCCTGTCCCTCTCATAAATAATATTTTTAATGATAATTTTTCAAAATTCCCAACAGTAGAGAGACTAGTACCGTATACTTCCATCACCCACATTCCACAGTTAACAGGATTTTGCCTTCTCTGTCTTTTTTTATCCTTGTTTTTTCTCTGTTGAAATATTTTGAAGTAAATCCCAATCATTATGGCCTTCCACCCTTACATATTTCAGAATCATCTCCAAAATGAAAATGGTTCATACTTCCAAATACAGTCACATTCTAAGGAGCTTTATGATATCCTACAGCCTAAAATCTGGAAAGTTGGGGTAGAGTGAGATCTGGATTTGGAAATAGTTGCAGAAATAAGTTCCAGTGCCATACCAGCTCCTTTCCCGGGTAGCCAAAGTAGTGCCCACAAACCTCGCCTGCGTTTTGGACATGATGGAGAGCCAGTCAAGGCCATAGTGTGCTGTGCCGGAGGGGCCCAACTGTTAAGAAACCACAGAAAATGCACTGTACCATTCTTGATTGTACTTTTGCCTGTGTTACAGTTGGTCTTCCTTGGAGGAACTAGTGAAAACTAGTTATTACCCCTGTGTCCCTACACTGTTATCTCTTCCCGCAAGTCAGCTCAGAATGTGAGTGGAATCTGTCCAGGTTTTTTTCAGTCACTTCCCAGTCAATCTCTTCCATCACGAAAGGAAGGCACCGTTCACATCTGCTCATTGCTCATTTCAGTTTGACTTAAGATTTTAAGATGTGGCATTGACCACATTTTCTGGCATTGAAGCAGATTTTGCTCAACATTTATTCATTCATTCATTTATTCGTCCATTCAGCAAATATCTGATTAGTGCCTGCTAGGTGCTAGGCACTATTAAGCATTGGGGAGCTTACTGTGAAGCACAAAATTTTTATACTGAGACATATCCACATTGTAATGAGCCATATACATGGGATCCTTTTATGGGAAATAGAACTTTGCTGTCAGAATTTGTCTTGGGAAAAATTAGGGAACAAATGGGGGTACCAAAGATACTGTCTTTCTTAACAGTGATCTTTGTGACTTTATTGTAATATTATTGTAGCTTAAGAGTTGTGGGAATTAATTTAGCTGTCATTGTTACTATTGTTATTTCCTGATTGCTGACATTTTGCTTAATAATGATCCAAACTGAAAGGTGGGTAGAGTCAAGATAAACAAATTAAAATAATGATAACATTTGGTTTAAAAGGGACTTAGGAATTTAGTGAGATGTTTGAGAATTGGATGTTATGTTTTGGATGAAGTATGGCTATATTATCTTAGAGCACACATACAGACTCTCACCTAAGTATAGATTATTTGTCCTGTTTATTTACCAAAATATCACACTTGTTGAGGAATGTAATGGTTCACACAGAACAGGTATTGATGAAGCACAGTTTTACCAAGCTTCCTGTGAGGTTTGTAAAGGAGGCCTACAACTGAAGGTTACAGTCTTGTCACTGGGTGGAGTCTTGCTGAGTCATGTACCCTGGAGGCACTTGTGTTATTTGAGGACAACCAGACACTAACTTTGCTTTCTGCACCCCATCTACCCTGAAGGGGAAACTGTGGCTTTGCTGTGTGTGAGAACATGATAGAACAACACCTGCAAATGTGTCTGAAAATGAATTATATGAAATTCTAATATAAAAGTGAAAGAACCATAGCTTGTAGAAATAACAAAAACAACAATCACTTAAAGTCTCTAGAAATTATTCTAAGCAAATGAGGGAATATTTATTCAAGAAAATCGAATTAATCTTAGTTATAACAGTGGGATTCTGTGGCACTTGAGGCACAACCCTCTCCCTTCCCTAACCCCTCGCTGAGACTGACAGTGGTTCCACTCTGGGCATGTGTGGCCAAGAAGATGGGGCACTCTCTTCCCACAGCTGCCAGTCAAGGGTTATGGTGTACCTCTCTCACTGCGGGTCCTCTGCATTTCTTATCTCCCACCCAAGGTCTGTGTTTCTGAGGCTAAAATCCAAGCAAGTGTGGCCTAGAGGTAGGGGGCTTTCTTCTACCCACCCTCCACTCACAGAGCCATGCTCTACCGTAGGCATGGCAGGCTAAGAATACCGGGGTCTCTACTGCTCTTGTTTCAGCTCACAGGGCAGAAGTTTTGCACCAGATGAGGCAAGCCAAGACCAGAGGCTACTGTCGCTGTCTAGTCCCTAGCTTCAGAGCAGTGGGTTAGAGATTTTTTTCCCAGGGGAAGAGGCAGGCCACAGGACATAGAGTTCTAAAGCTCTACCCAAAGGAACTGACTTTGTTTAGACACACATGGAGAAGTTCAGACCAAAGGGCACTCTAGCAAACAATGAGAATTTTGGTGTTAAGAAGAAGGTTGTAGCCATGAAGGCAACAAATTCAACTGTAGACCATCTACTTTACCAGAGAGATCCAAGAAAAGAGACAGCTAAGGAGAGCCTTTCTGGATTCCGGGTAAACTTCATACTCTGACCAAAGAAACTGTCCATGCAAAGGAACCTACATTTAATTGAATCAGACTGCAGAATAATGTATACCACCAGGCATTGTTGAAAATGATAGAACAATCATCAGGCAGTTAATAGAGACTAATTACTAACTTCTAGTGAGGTATAGAAATATTGCTCCTATTTTGCTCTACTACATCTTTTAACTTTTTGTGGTACTAATGTTATGCATGTTACATCTGTATATACTACAAATATAGCAATAGATTGTTATGATTACTATGTTACATAATTTTATGTCTGCTAAGGAAGTTGAGAGAAGAAAGGAGAGCAAATGTACATTTATATGTTTTGTTATATGACTTTCCTTTTATCATTTCTGGGTTACTCGTCATCTATTCCCTTGGATTCCTTTGTTCTGCTATTGCTAAATGTATTACATTTTTATATGGTATAGGCTGAACAGCACTATTATATAAAAGTTGTTTTATATAATTTCTTTTTAAATACAGTAATAGAAAAAAAGATTTTCTCATAATCACAATGCAATAGATCTAACAAAATTAACAGTAATTCCCTAATATCATCCAGCCCTTAGTCTTTAAATGCATTTCCAGAATTGCTAAGAAAATTTTAGCTATAAGGCCAGGTGTGGTGGCTCACACCTGTAATCCCAGCACTTTGAGAGGCCAAGGCAGGTGGATCACCCAAGGCCAAGAGTTCAAGACCAGCCTGACCAACATGGTGAAACCCCGTCTCTACTAAAAATACAAAAATTAGCCAGACTTGGTGGTGTGTGCCTGTAATCCCAGCTACTCAGGAGGCTGAGGCACGGGAATCGCTTGAACCTGAGAAGCGGAGGTTGCAGAGGGGCCGAGATCGCACCATTGCACTCCAGCGTGGGCAACAGAGCAAGACTCCATCTCACAAAAAAAAAATAAAAAAAAAAAAGCAGGGGGGTGGAGAATTTTAGCTAAGACAGAAAATAATTATTTAAAATTCTATGAAGGGTGTGAAAATAAAGATAACTTTCCTTGTTGACTGATCAGAGAGGGACTCATTTTCTTCCACGTATGGCCACTGCCATTTTTGTCATATTTTAATGCCATGCTTTAAAAAATAGATGCCTATTTTGATTGTATTTTAGTTCTTTTTCTGGACGATCACCAGAAGGAGGGCAAAGTATTTTTTATGTTTTGTTACTGTGCTATATTTTCTTTATTCTTAGCAGCTCTAGGGAAAGGTTTGGTAGCAGGAAGTATGAACAATATTGGTTAGAAAGAGTTTCTAGCCTTCTACCTAATACTTAAGGTGTTACAAGTAGCCAGGAACTGAGTGTAAGTGGTGAAAAAGGCAGCAGAGATTGTGATCTAATTGAAATAATTTTTGAAAAATGCTATGACATTTTCCAGATAACCTACATTTAAAGCAATGTTCCTCAAATGGGATTTGAAATAGGAAGAATGTCTGAATCACCTAGGGACATTTTCAAAATACATATGCTCACCCCTGCAAGTGCTGATCAGGATGTGAACAGAAGGATGAGATGCTGAGGCTGTGGGCGGACACATTCTGAAAACAGTGCTCCTCATGTAGCCTGGCTCCCCTTCCAACCCCGACAAGAAAAAGTACAAGAACCATTGATTTAAACACATCTAAGTTACCTTTCAAGGCCATGATATTACGGAGTTATTTGTTTCGTAAACATCACTTTGAGCTAAACTATAGTAGATCGGTCACTTTTAAGCATATAATTTTAATTGAATAAGCATATTAATAACTCATTGTTACAAATCAAAAGAAAGGAAAGTTCATTTTCTCTGGGGAAATGCCCAGCATGACTCCACTTATAAAATACAGAAGAGATGTGACTATGTTTTCCCAAGCATTCATTTCTGTGCACAAGATGTATCTTGTTGCTTAATGTTTCTATTATGTTACGCATATTCAATAACAGAAATTTGTCTCCATAGTGAACTTTGGAAATCTTTTAAAATTGGAACAAATTGTTAGCCTTTGGCAAACAAGTTGTCTGAGCTTTGTCAGATGAATTTTGCATGCATCAAGAATGCTGGCTACTTGGGTTCCAGTTAGGGCTGGCGATATTTGTTTATTCTTTGATTGGTGGTCTTTTTAAGTTTGAGTGCCAGTTTAGTAATAGTCTTTGCTGAAATAGATCTCAGAACATGATGTATCGAAAATATTCCAGAAAGCCTTGCTTTGGGGATTTAGGTTTGAATGTAGGTAACATTTCTGTTTTCTTTTGACAGATTTTTGGAGCATATGCAACTCATCCTTTCAAGTTCAGTGACCACTATTATGGCACAGGCGAAACTTTTCTATACACATTCAGCCCACATTTCAAGGTACCTAGATAGGAGAAATATCCCACTCCCATATGTCACAGTGTCCGCAGTTGGGGAAGGGGGTAGGCATTGGGGCAGTTAGCTGTCCTGTAACTTCTCCTGAACTGACTCCAAGCTGGGTCAGCCCTTTATAACTGTAGCTCACAAACTGCTTGGGGTCCTGGCCTTCTGGGCTGCTCAGGCTGGGATCCAGAGAGTCACAGGTCAGAGACACCACGTGTCTGAAAGGTCTTCCTTCGTTCATGTTCATAACCCCTTGGGAGGTCTCATCCTGGTGTGGGCCAGGTCTGGCAGTCAGGAACTTCCTCAGTCAATGGGGTGAGGTGGTTCCCTTTTACACATAGATACCATTTCATATTTCCTCATTGCTAATTCTCCAGATTAAAATGTCTGTTTTCTTTTTTGTGTTTCTTCCCCAAGGTCTTTAAGTGGAGTGGAGAAAATTCATATTTTATCAATGGAGACATAAGTTCTTTAGAACTTGGTGGTGGAGGGTAAGGTTTTTGTTGTTTTTGTTTTCTTATTGTTTTTTTACCACCTGACCTGAGTGGGTCTGTTTTGACCCACGTAGTTAAAACTTCGGTGTCAGGTTATTTTAGCTAGTCCATGTGCTTAGAGGAATTAGGACAGTGGCCTAACACATGACACAAAGAATCAAAGATAGAATATTTATGTGTCTAAATGAGGGACTGTTACCACTTGTCTTTTAGAAAGACTAGTCATTTAAATGAAATAAAGGAAATGTATCCTGGTTTTATAAGCAGTTAGGAATTTTGCCTGTCAACAGTATAAAGGAAAGAAGATGGGGGCAAGAGAGAACAGTGTGCCATGTGCCATGTAAGATAGAAGTATTTTCACCTTTTTTTTTTTTTTTTAACCTTTTCAGGGGACGATTTGGTTTATGGCTAGATGCTGATTTATACCATGGACGAAGCAACTCTTGCAGCACTTTCAATAATGATATTCTTTCCAAAAAGGAAGACTTCATAGTTCAAGATCTGGAGGTGTGGGCTTTTGAGTGAAATTCAGACTGCCTTAAAATATAACATTTAAAAGACTGGGTTCGACCAGCCCTCCTAAAGCTGGCTGGAAAAAGAAGCCCCAGCCCAGGCTGCCTCATCCCACCCCAATGCTTCCTTTTTGCCATCATCTCAGAGCATGATCACATTGCAGAAAGATTCTGGAAGGTCCACGTGGAGGGCAGACATTGAAGAAAGAAACTTAAAATCCAGGTTGTTGAAAAGACTTTGTACTTCCACTTCCTTCAAATCCATATGGTGAGGAATCAGAGTGTTTATGGATATATGAGTTGAATGCAATTTTTATTTTTGGTAACTGTGAAAAAAAAGATACTGTGGATATATACATGCCTTGTGTATTTATCAGCATAATTTTCATTACCAAAATGTACAGCTATTATTTGCCATGGAAAAGGTTAGTCTCATTTAGAAAAATTGTAAGTGCACAGCACTTAAAGGGAATATATGAAGTTTTTTTTTTTAAAAAAAAACTTTTATTTATTATTTGTAGTGTATTGTCTGAAATGTGTCAGCAGGTTTTTTTTCTTTTAATGTGTCAAATCTTGAAATATTAAATGTATACATTTTGTGCTATGTTTTGGGAACAAATCTGTTTGATTTATATAGTTTTATATTGAATTTTTTTTTGCCCTGATTGTTTAGGGTGATAGGTCTTAAGCAGCATATATCTATGTATCTGTATGTGGATATATAAAGATATATGTGTGTGTGTATGTATATGTACATATACATATATATGAGTGTATAATTCTAAATTTCTAAAAACTCATTATGAATGTTCATCAATTTGACTATTATAGGCCAGCTTTCCATTTAGTCAATAAAAGGGTACATTTTTAGTTACTTACCTTGAACATATTCGTGTGAAAAAGAATACATCATTTCTCACAGTCTTAAGTTGATATTTATAGAAATGAATACCTTTGTGAACCTAGACTTAGAACAAATCCTGCTTTTGAAAAAAAAAATGTTTTGCTTCTTATAAAATCATGTGTGTTAATAACAAAAACTTTATTTTCGGAATGTTCTTTGTATAACTTTTCCAAGCTTTTACATTAATGAGCAGGCCTCTGTCTTAAAAGAGACTCAGTATATTAATTTCTGCATTTTTAAAATCAAATGAAAAACATCAAATTGGACCAATTGTCTTGGTTTGTAGATTCATTTATTTGAGGAAAAAAATACAAAGAAATGCATTCATATCAAAATTGGAATAGAAAGGAAACCCTATTTTTAAGATATCAACTTATTTTCACATCATAAAACATCTATTACATAAGATAAAGGGCCGGGCACGGTGGCTTTTGCCTGTAATCTCAGCACTGTGGGAGGCCGAGGCAGGTGGATCACTCAAGGTCACAAGTTTGAGACCAGTCTGGCCAACATGGTGAAACCCCGTCTCTACTAAGAGTACAAAAATTAGCCGGATGTGTGACGGGTGCCTGTAATCCCAGCTACTTGGGAGGCTGAGGCAGGAGAATTGCTTGAACCCGGGAGGTGGAGGTTGTAGTGAGCCAAGATCGTGCCACTGCACTCTATCCTGGGTGACAGCAAGACTCTGTCTCAAAAATCATAACAATAATAATAATAATGACCTAACCAATATTATTGATTACCAGACTTTTATGAAAGCCAAAGACTGCTTGCTAGTAGGAAAAAAATTCTAATAATAGCCAAAGCTGAAAAATGGTCTGTCATAAATTATTTCCCCAGTAATTTTTGAAAGGAAAAAATTTATAACGAGTACTATTTGCATATCTGCATTTAAAAAAACAATTCTTAGAATATTTCCTTTACATTATTCTCCTATTTTAGACAATTTGTAAAAGAGAACAAATTGTCCAGTGGCCTCCTGTCAGATCAACAATTATTATACTCCTTACATTCCATGCAAATGTAAATGAATGCTAGAAAATTTTAAATCTGTAGCCTGGGCGTACGTTTCACTCAAGCTCTCCTACTGAGACTCTTGACTAACAGCATACTGGCAGTTTCACCTTAGCCTGCTCGCTAAATAATGTGTTGGTGTGAGATATCAGGAATGTCTCATGATATCACGTTTACCATTTACACCATCTGCAACCATATGCTATTAATAAATAAAATGGAAAAAAACAAAATGGTCATTTTGCATATACTTCACTCTGACCTAGTTTAGTCCATGATACTATAATGGTGAGAGCATATCCACATGCTGTGTTCTCTGTGTAAAACAGTATTGTCCATTCAAAAATGTGTGACCCTTCATTTATGGATATTGACTATATGTAATGCAGTGCTATCCCAATATTTTCAATAAAGGAATTTATGCATTCAATGATTTTCTTTCCCAAAGATTCATTCATCAGGTATTTACTGGGTACCAGAGTGTTTACTTTTGTGAGAGGATGGTGAAATATCCAAGACTAAACAAGGTCCAGAGCTCATGTTTTCACTGCTGCCCTGGAAACTCCGTCTTCATTCCCTGTAGCCACCCTCCTAATTGTCTCATCAGTTCATGGAAACTGCTCTCATTATATTTACCAGAGACAACTCTTGGCTGTATCTAACAGTCTCTTTTCTAATCTTTCTAGCTGTGCTATGAATGACGACCTCCTCCTCTTAACATGTGTCTTAACCTACTTCATAATTTCCATGAGAGACACCTTAATCTCTGATAAATTTTCTTTGGCATCCTGACACCTAGGCCCTAGATGTCAGGCTAGATGAAGACCCCAAGCAGTCTTCATTGCTTCATAATTCCTCAGTTCATAAGTCCATATCAAAGGACTTGGGCGGGAGGGGGCAACCAAATGTTTCTTCAGACTGTTGAAAATGATTAGATGCATCCCTGTGCTACAAGCCACCAGAGACATCCTGCACTATTATAAGTAAGTCTTCCCTTAATTTCATTTCCCTCTCCTTGATGCCTTTTAAAGTTTTAGAGACACATTGGTATGGTTTGGCTCTATGTCCCCACCAACATGTCATTGGAATTATAATCCTCACATGTTGAGGGAGGGACCTGGTAGGATGTGATTAGAACATAGGGGTGGTTTCCCCCATGCTGTTCTCATGATAGTGAGGGAGTTTTCATGTGATCTGACTGTTTAAAAGTGTTGGGCAGTTCCACCCTCACTCTCTCTCCTGCTGCCATGTAAGATGTGCCTTGCTTCCCCTTTGCCTTCTGCCATGATTGTAAGTTTCCTGACGCCTACCCAGCCATGTGAAACTGTGAGTCCATTAAACTCTTTTCTTTATAAATAACCCAGTCTCAGGTAGTTCTTTATAGTAGTGTGAAATGGACTAATACACACACGAAACAGCATTAATAAAAGAATTACTCTCCTTTTGAGGAAGGCATTGAGAATCTCTTAAGCCAGAAAGGGGTGTTATGTTTCATGCTTTTCTTAGGATGCCTAACCTATTTTTACCAATTTAATTCGATACAGAAAGGTAAGGAGGTCAGAAACTGAGGGAAATTCCAGAAAACTCAAGAAAAGTGAAGCCACACTCATTTCTTGTGCATGTATCAAAAGTACCTTTGACCACTTCCTTCTGCCCAGTGAGGTCACATACTCTTAATCAGAGGAAGCCCCGACTTCAAAGCATCACATTCTGTGTCACCTCCTGGCTTATGACCATTATCCATAGTAAGCCCCTAACAGAAGGTGTCTTTACTGAAAAAATAAGCTTCACTCTTCACACCAAACTCTTAAGATCTTATTCCCTTTCTATTTCAAATCTCTAGTGGTTCAGAATGAAAATTAGATATGAGCTATCTGGTATGGTCAATCAACCCAACAAGATATTGTCTCTTGACAGAGTATCTTTGAGGACTTTTTGTTTCTCTCTTGGATCAGCACCGTTCAATAGAACATTCTACAATGATAGAAATGTTTCACGAATTTTCACTGTCCTTAATGATAGCCACTAGCTACCTTATTAATGTTGAACAATTGAAATGTGCCTTGGGTGACTGAGGAGTTGAACTTTTTATTTAATTTTAGTTTATTTAAATAGCCACATGTGACTGGTGGCTACCACATTGAACAGCACACCTCTAGATCAAGATGTTATTGCCAAATTATATTTTCATTGGCAATTAAGTCAGACTATGACTCCTTCACCAGAAGAGAACCTTTAGTTCCCGGCACTTTGTCTATGCCATTACAGATCTTCACACAGATTGGTACCATCTAAGGTTATCTAGTATGTCTCTCACTGTTTAGGTAGTTAGCTTACAAAGTGACCAGAGAGCTGAGTTCCCTAACAGTCTCTCTAAACTGAAAAATTGGATCAACATAGGATTACAGGTCCCCATCTCTAATCAAATGTAATGAAAACTGGCCAGGTGTGGTGACTCACACTAATCCCAGCACTTTGGGAGGCCGAGGAGGATGGATCATCTGAACTCAGGAGTTCAAGTCCAGGCTGGGCAACATGACAAAAACCTGTCTCTAGAAAAAAAAAGAAAAATTAGCCAGGTGTGGCAGCATGCACCTGTAGTCCCAGCTACTCAGGGCAGAGGCAGGAGGATCGCTTGAGCCTGGGAAATCGAGGCTGCAGTGAACCAAAATCATGTCACTGCACTCCATCCTGGGTGACAGAGTGAAGCCCCTTCTCTTAAAAATGAGGCTGAGTGTGGTGGCTTACGCCTGTAATCCCAGCACTTTGGGAAGCCAAGGCAGGTGGATCACCTGAGGTCAGGAGTTCGAGACCAGCCTGACCAACATGGAGAAATCCTGTCTCTCCTAAAAATACAAAATTACAAAATACTAAAAATACAAAATTAGCCAGGCTTGGTGGCACATGCCTGTAATCCCAACTACTCGGGAGGCTGAGGCAGGAGAATCACTTGAACCCGGGAGGTGGAGGTTGCGGTGAGCAGAGATTGCACCATTGCACTGCAGCCTGGGCAACAAAAGCAAAACTCCGTCTCAAAAACAACAACAACAACAAAAGAAAGGTAATGAAAACCTCTCCTAGTGCCCAGGCCTTGTCTGACATAACGTTTTCCAGGCACGGCCTTCCTCACATGTTTTTATTCCTGTGCTGGGCATTCCTCCGCTTATGGCAGTGCTGTAGTATATCATATCCCTTACCAGGCAGCCTCTACAGTGCATGATGGTCCACTGAAAATATAAACAACCCATTCCTTACATAGAATTGTGCATTCAGTCCCAAACCAACAGGAATAATGGAACATCTCAGAATGCCTTACACAGTGCTATTCAGTGACCAATGAAGATTCAGTAATCAACCTTCCTTAGCAAGTATGGCAGCTGGGATGCCCACTAGCCCTTCAAAGAACCTGCCTGTACGTGGAGAAAGTTTTCAATAGCAACTTTGTTAGAATAAAAGGCAATCAAAAGCCATAGGGGATAACCCATGAGATAACTTTAGTGTCCGATTTACCATCAACAAGGGCCCATCATTTCATCAATCTCTTCACTTTCAGGGTTAGAAAAAGTAACCCTGACCTAGCTTGACATAACCCTTGAGGAAAATGCTAAACAAGAAACACAAAAAACATGTTCACTGTCAACAAGTTTAGGTGATAAAGCATGTCTTCTTGTGCCTCTGCAGCTAAAAAATATCTTCACCTTGACATCACTTTGAAAATATAGGAATTCAGCCAAATAATTCAGCTTTCCATCTCCATGGCAGTCCTTCTTGGCTTAACCTTATTTTCTACTGGCTGATGGATCAGCCACATTTTACCCCACAGTTGCCTGAGATCAGCCCTTTTAGGTTTAAAGACAGCAATTAAGAAGAATGTTTCAACAAAGATATGCTGTTATGCTGTGTTGAGGTTTTGTGTCGAACTTGAGAGCTGTTAGAAGGCCCTGTTATTACTCCACGTGCAAAAAGACCCAGTCTTGTTCTCTCGTAGCATCTTGTTTTTCCATTAGATCCTGCAAAAGGTCAGAAAAGTGGATAGGTTTGACCTGGAGGTATCCTAGAAAGAGTTTGGGGTATATGATATGAGCCCCTTTGCAGGTTATATAATTAGATCACCCAGGTAGACTATGCTAAAAATTTCTAAAGACTTCAAGAAGCATGGCTGGGTGCAGTGGTTCATGCCTGCAATCCCAGCACTTTGGGAGGCCGAGGTGGACAGATCACTTGAGATCAGGAGTTCAAGACCGGCCTGGCCAACATGGCAAAACCCTATCTCTACTAAAAATACAAAAATTAGCTGGGCATGGTGGCAGACACCTCTAATCCCAGCTACTCATGAGGCTGAGGCAGGAGAATCGCTTGAACCTGGGAGGCAGAGGTTGCAGTGAGCCGAGATCTTGTCACTGCTCTCCAGCCTGGGCGATGGAGTGAGACTTCGTCCCAAAAAAAACAAAAAGCAAAAAGACTTCAAGAAGAAACAAAGCATGGTTAAGGTATGGATTCTCTAGAGTCAAATGTCCAAAGTTTGAATCTCAGCTCTAGAGCTTACTAGCTATGTGACTAGCTATTTTACCTCTATGTGCTTCAATTTTCTTATCTGTAATGTGGGGATAACAATAACAACCACCCATAATCATACAATGATTAATGCACTTAAAATAGCCTGTCATAAAATAAGCATTACTAAGCACTAGGTAAATAAAATAATGGAGAAACTCCTTCATCTTATGGAGGAATCGCCTAGTGATGTAACTAACAGTTGCAAAGGAAAGTTCATCTTTTAAGATAATAACTTACTTAGTTTTTAAAACTAATTTCGGAAATATTGTAATGCCTCTTATTTGCTGTTTAAATTTTTAACTAAGGTTTTGTTTCCTTCTTTTTTAATTTAAAAGTAATATATGTTCACGGTAAAATTTTTAAACGTTACAGAAGAGAATTCAGTAAAAGGCAATGTTTCCCTCCCTACATTTTCAGTGGTAACAATCACAAAAATTCTGTTTCCTTATAGAGCATTATTATGCATATATAAGCTAATTTATATCTTCTTCATGTAAAAGGAAATGTACTCTATATACTCTTCTTCGGTTTGCCTCTTTAACAATATGATGTGAACATTTTATATCAATATATGTAGCCATCTCATTCTTCATTGCATGGGTCTATCATTGTTTAACAGTCTTCATTAATGGACCCTTTTTTGGCTGTTACAAACAATTCTTAGGAACAACCTTGTATCTAGAGCTTTGTGCATTTATGAATTGCATATTTGTAGGATAATTTTTATTAGCAAGTCAGAGTAAAAGTACCTTTTATTTTATAACATGCTATCAATTATTCCTCCTCAAAAATTACATTAGTTGGCCGGGTGCGGTGGCTCACACCTGCAATCCCAGAATTCTGGGAGGCCAAGGCGATCGAATCACAAGGTCAGGACAAGACCAGCCTGGCCAACATAGTGAAACCTCGTCTCCACTAAAAATACAAAAACTTAGCCAGGCGTGGTGGAGGGTGCCTGTAATCCCAGCTACTCAGGAGGCTGAGGGAGGAGAATCACTTGAACCAGGGAGGCAGAGATTGCAGTGAGCTGAGATCGCACCATTGCACTCCAGCCCGGGTGACAGTGCAAGACTCTCTCTCAAAATAAATAAATAAATAAAAATAAATAAATTACATTAGTTAACATCAACTGTGTATGAGCATGCCAGTTACCACACACCCTCACCAATATTGGTTATGTCAATCTCTTTTTATTCTTTGCCCAAATTGTATCTGTTTTAATTTTCACTCTTTAATCATAAATGAGGTTGAACATCTTTCCACATGTATTGCCTATTTGTATGTCTTTTTTCCTGAATAGTCTGTCCATGCCCTTTGTCCATTTTTTATTAGTTATTCATCTTCTTGCAGAGTTGTAAGTGTTCTTTGTATATTCACAAAATTAGCTCTTTGTCATATATATTGCAAATATTTTGCTAGTTCACATTTTTAAAACACTTTTTATATGAGTTTATTATAATTTCTTTGTAGTCAGATTTATAATTTCCTTTATAATTTCTAGACCATACTTTTTCAAATCAAGCCTGAGGACTAAGCTCTGATTTTTTTATCTTACCCAAATTCCTACCTAAGGGGTCTGGGGAGTCATGCCCTGCAAACCATAAATTATCATCAGATGAGTTTTATTTGATGCTATATATTGTAACTTACTTTTCAGTCTGACTCTGGCATAACATTATGAGACAAGGAAAAAATATTTAACCTCAAAATATATTTCCTTGCCATACCTTGAAATTGCCCTGCAAAGTCTCTTGTGGGAAAAATTCACATTCTATAGAGCATCTCCTTCCCCCTTTGTTTTCCTTCCTTTCTTTCCAGATCCAGGAGATAATCAGCTAAGAGCCAGGCACTCTTTTAAGTCCAATAAGAGACAATTTACAACCTGCTCTATCTGAAGGCTGCTGTTTGAGAGCTTCCTCTGCACAATAAAACTTGGTCTCCACAATCCTTTGTCTTTAACCTAAACATTCCTTTCTATCAGTCTCAGGTCTTTAGACAAACTCAAACAATTGTCAACCAGAAAATGTTTAAATTTACCTATAGCCTGGAAACCCCTGCTTTGAGTTGTCCCGTCTTTCTGAACCAAACCAATGTATTACTTAAATGTATTTGATGTTTCATGCCTTCCTAAAATACATAAAACCAAGCTATACCCCAACCACCTTGGGCACGTGTTCTCAGAACCTCCTGAGGGCTGTATCATTGACTGTGGTCACTCATATTTGGCTCAGAATAAATCTTTTAATATTTTTTAGAGTTTGACTCTTTTCGTTAACAAGTCAAATTCGTTCAGCATGATTTTCACTTCTCAAACGTCTCCCAAAATCATGAATTAACAGCATCTTTATCAAAATGCATCCTCTTGCTTCTTCTATGCTAAATTGCATCTTAACAAATACTTCAGAACATTTAGAAATAACCTTCTTGGAATCAATTTTACTTTGCACTGGCCTCTTAACATTCCTTTAATGCATGTGAACAACTTCAGGAAAGATCTGAGGGCAAGAACTGAATGTTCACCTCAGTGACATCCTCTAGTGAGGAAGCTAGGACTAAGCAAGGTTGATGAACAGATGTCTACCCAGATCTCCAGACCCTGTCACAATGCCTGGCTAAGGAGCAACTTATATACTAATAATAGTGATGAAGAGGAGGAGGAGGAGGACAGGTAACATTTACTTAGGATGACTATCAACCCTCCTTTTTACATACATTATCTTATTTGATCTGCAAAACGAAGATAGTATAATTATTATCTCTGTTTTAGAGACAAGGAAACTGATTCCTCAGAAGGGTAGGTAACTTGCCTAATATCACGAAGTTAATGAGGGTCACAGTGAGGATATCTCTGTTACTTTGGGCCCTAGAGCTGTTACATTGGGCCCCAGAGCTGACCTCTTACTTATAATAGTATGCTAGCATTGTTCACTTTTCACAATGTTTCCACCACCTGGATACCCACATTCTGCTTAGCCACCTTAGCTATCACGATGCACAGTCCTGTACTCTAGAAAGAAAGCTCCTGAATGGCTGGAAAACTCCTCTGTGACTAACTGTGTCTTATTCATCTTTATAGCCCCAAAGCCTGGCAGGGTGCATGGCACTTAGGAAGCTTTCAAGAAGTGCTTGTCGGGTTTAACAGAATGGAAGTGCAGAAGTGAGGGAAACGAGCCCCAGGGAAGTTAATGGATTTGTCCAGTATTCTACAATTAAATGGCAGAGCTGGGACTAAAACACAGGGTTTGGATTCCCAGCTCTCCTCACCTGCCCCACATACACTGCTGAATTACAAATTTACCAGCATTATTCTTGAGAGGAAGCACTGCGATGCTGGAAGGAATGATCCCCCTTCTAGCTGCTGGTTCTTCCTTTAAGGTTTTAAGGGTGAAAGTAAAAGAATGCTGGGAAGGAGATTTCTGGGCGATGATTGTCCCGGGGGAGAATTCCTTTATTTTCATGTCTCTTATTAAGTTATTAGCATTCTGAAAAATGTAGACTGAAGGAAAATTCCAGGGCCTCAGGGCGTTAGGGCGTTGGCAGTGAGTCACATTCTGGGTTTCCAAAAATCATGCCTGGAAAATGGTTCAGAAGATTACTTAAATGAAGTTCAAACTCTCAATTCATTTTGCACTTAGGTGATAGAGTTGGGAGAAGAGTGCAAAGGCATGTGATTAACTGGATTCTCCAGTCCTAACTCGTTATGTTAATTTAGGAAGATATATCTGGCAAAAAAAAAATTGATATTTTGTAAAAAGCATCTTTTATGAAACAGATAATCTAGGCAAAGCAGTACAGTGGCTGGTACTGTGTAGGCATGAAAGAAATGTTAGCTAGATCTTGGCACCTTCACTTGTTAGCACAAGTTACTTGAGCTCTCTCTGCCTCAGTTTCCTTATCTATAAAATGAGAGCAATAGTACCTACCTCTAATAGAGAATTAAATGGGTTAATATATGTATAGTGTCATTACATTATATAGCTTTCATTGTTAGAAACATACTCATTTCCTTTCCCTTCAAGATTGTTCTAAGATTCATGGCATTACTGTAGATATGTGTCCCTTGTGTACGTGTGTGTGTGTTTGATATTTCTCATATGAACATACTTCTCTACCACTATTTATCTACTCTCCTGTCAGTGATAAGGTTGCTTGCACTTATGTGCTTTGGGGGTGTGTGAATGTTTGGCTTTGTAAGGTAAATAACATCACAATGTTTTGCAAAGTGATTGCACCGTTTATATGCCCCTCAGAGTATCTTGTCCAACACTCGATATTGTTAGACTTAGTTTTTGCCAATATCAAGCGTGTGTAATGTTATCTCACTGTGGCTTTAATTTGCATTTCTCTGATTACTAATGAGAATGAGCATCTTTAAATGTGTTTCTTAGCCATTCTTTTTTTCTTTTTTGTGAGATCTCTTTTCATGTCTTCTGCCCAGTGAGTTTTTTTTGTTGTTTGTTTGTTTTTGGCGAGACAGGGTCTCACTCTGTCACCCTGGTTGGAGTGCAGTGGCGTGATCTCGCCTCACTGCAATCTCTGTATCCCAGGCTCAAGTGATCCTCCCACCTCTCAGCCTCCTGAGTAGCTGGGACCGCAGGCACGCACCACCATGTCTGGCTAATTTTTTGTGTTTTTTGGTAGAGACAAGGTTTTACCATGTTGCCCAGGTTGGTCTCGAACTCCTGAGCTCAGGCAATCCACCAGCCTCAGCCTTTCAAAGTGCTGGGATTACAGATATGAGCCACTGTGCCCAAGCTGCCTGTTTTCTAAAGTCTGTCTTCTTGGAAGAGGTCACCTAATGTCCTTGCCATTCCTGCCTTAAAAATAATAGACATTCATCAGTCTGTTAATCTTATATACTTTTGATGAGGAAGACAAACAGCTAACATGATGGTGTCAGACAGTCTCAGGCCCTACCAGGGTATTTTCTCAAAATTCTCCCTTAAACAGGCAATATATAGAGAGAGGAATGAAAAAAGAAGGTTTTTGTCAGTTTATGTTTTACTTTGCACATCTGGACATAGATTTGCACTTATTAATTTGGTTATATGACTTTTTTAAGGAAGTAGCATCAAGAAGTTCAGTTGTCATAAGAGTAAGCATTTACTGAACACTTATGTTCTAGGTACTATTCTAAGCACTTTACATATATTACTTCAATCTTCATAATAACTTGTGCTAGTCATGAATAGGTACTACTACTATTTTCCAGCCAAGGAAAATGGAAGCCATAAAAAATTAAATGATTTATTTGAAGTGGAATCACTACTAAGTGGTAGAAATGGGCTTCAAATTGAGGGAGACTGGATCCCCCAGTCTATGCCTTAAACCACCAGGATAACTACAGGAAATAGAAAGTTAGTTGGGAGTACAGCAGAAACAGAGAAGCTGTGGTGGGCGCCCAGAAGGAATTCAGGGAATTGGTGGGCCGCTAGAGTAGGCTGGATAGAGAAGGAAGTACAGATGGGAGGGTGGCTGGAAGAGTTAAAGAGAGAAAGATCATGAATAGAAATTGCTACCATGTCAGGAGAGTACAAAAGTTGCTCGGACAAGTGCTGACAGAGCTGTGAACAGTCATTGATGTTCAGGTTTCCAGATAATCTGGGTGATTATAAAGTTTGGATATGCCACAGAGGTGAGTTGTGTTAAAGAGGAATAGAGGCAAAGGGCATTGAAATCCAGGTGTTTGAGAAGCGGTGAGTCATCGACAGTGAAGTTGTCTAAGATAACAGCAGGAGCTTGGCAGTGTTTGTTAGCCAGGTGCTGAAGCTCTCTGTGAATCTGGGAGTGATCTAGAAGCAGGTAGATGAAGGTGATTATGCTCCATGCTATAGCATGAGACTCCAAAGAGGGCAGAGGGCTGGGCACTGTGGCTCATGCCTGTAATTCCAGTACTTTGGGAAGCCGAGGTCACCTGAGGTCAGGAGTTCGAGGCCAGCCTGGCCCACCTGATGAAACTCCATCTCTACTAAAAATATAAAATTAGCCAGCCTTGATGGTGCACATTTGTAATCCCGGCTACTTGGGAGGATGAGGCAGAAGAATTGCTTGAACCCAAGAGGTGGAGGTTGCAATGAGCCGAGATCACGCCATTGTACTTGGGTAGGAATGGAATAACCTGGAGCTGGCAATTAGAAGCTAGGAGAATGCCAGCCCTGCTTCCAAACCTCTCAGCGTGTTGGGAGGAGAGAACAAGCAGTTTTTGCTTGTCAAAGCTCAAGGGAAATAATATTCTTGCAGGAAATCCAAGTTTCAGTTAAGGAAAGAAGGTGAAGGTATCGCTCTGCTAAGAGGTTGAGGGTATAGATTAGAGTAAGTACAATAAAATTGTGTTTTTTACAGTGGAAAGAGCTTCAAAAGAGGTTAACAGTAGAAAAAAGTTTGGGGAAAAGAAGCATGGGAAAGTTTGGGTATGAGTAAAGAGAAATTTTTACCTTGAGGGTAACTAATAAGAACAAGAGTTAGTAGTGTGGATAAGATACATTGGCCTTGAGATGATGAGGAAATATAGGTGTGAGCTTGACAAGAAAATTGACATTAACTTCAAGATGTCGGAGGTATGCTGATTTACATGGTAGCTGTTTCCTGTTCGGAGGTATGCTGATTTACATGGTAGCTGTTTCCTGCTGCTTTGGGGGAGATAAGAAATGCCCCCCGGTGCTGCTAAAAGGCCTTCAAGACAGACCCATCTATCATCCACCAAGTAAATTCATCTTCCTGTGTCCTATTTTCTCCATTTCTAAAATAGGGATAATAATATCCTCTTCTCTGAGTTGACATGAGGATCAATTTGTGTATATGAAAGTGCCTTAGAAAATTGTAAAATGCCAGATAAAAGTAAGTTAGAAATATGATGGTGTTAGTCACATCAAACTTTGTTTATGCTGAATTCTTTATCAAAAATACAAAGTCCAGGTGTAGACTTGTTCCTGATTCAAAAAAAAAAAAAAGAAATTACTTTCAATGCTTTGTTTAAGGACATGGCTTTTAAGATTAAGATTATAAAAAACAGAAATGTCTGCATTATATTCTGTAGACAAAACAATTTATCAAAGAAATAGGGATGGGAAAGTTTTGCTTTTGTCATTCTCTCCATTAGAAATAATTTACACTGTTTCCACTTAACAACAGATCGGGACTTCCCTTAATGTCGGGCCACCGGCCAGTATTTGTTCAAAGAGAGCTGTAAGGCAGTTCAGTAATCAGAAACTGGAAATTTCTCTTTTCCCACACACAAGCACTCCTTCCTCCTCTTATTTTGCTGAGACTTTCACACTCATTGCAACATATGGAGGCCAATATACATGCAATATTTAGTACCAGGCAACAGCCACCTTAGCCTTAGTATTTCTTTTATTGTTTTTCTTAAGGAGGGAGAAATGTTTTCATGCTTATTATTCTTTTACCTTTGGGAAAATCTAATATTCTTCAGACAGTGGTGAAAGAGCAAAAATTTATTGGTATTTACTAAATATAAGACAGGAATGGTCTTTGTATTTGTGCTCAGGTAATTTCTATTTAGGATGCAGAAAATGATATGCCTATTATCAAGATAATATTTTATCAGATTAGAACAAACCCACAAACACACTTTCCACATCCTCACTATAAAATGGAAAGAAACATGACATTGTATCATGCATATGGTCATAGCAGCTCAAGAGTCCACCTCTGCCAGAAATACCACGAAATCTGCATGAAAATGCCCTATATCTTCTGACATGTCATGAACAACTCAAAAATATATGGAATAGGATTATTTATAAAGCAGAGAATTATTAGAGGAAATGAAGTTCATCTGGAATCCTGAATCTTAAAAAAAGTTGATCAGGATGTTTTACTTAGGACAAAAGTATTGGTGAATAAGTAAAATGTAGAGATAAAAGAGAAGGAAAAACATCTAGCCATAATATGTCCATCCAGAGACCATGAGTGAATCTATTTTTTCAGCCATTTTCTTATAAATACTTAATTATATTTAATAAACATGGAATCATACTAGCCACACTCTTTTGTAACCTATTTAACATATTCAAGGTCCCATCAGACTGCCTGGCTCTGGGTTCCAGCTCTGTCACTGACGAATAGGATGACATTGCACAAGTTACTTAATCAACCTGCTGATAAGAATGGGAATTTTGAGCAGAGGAGTCACAGGCTGTAGAGCTGCAAAGATTAAGTGGTCATCAGACAACATTGGAAGTCTGTGAATAAAAGAGATTTCTAGTAAAAAAAAAAAAAAAAAAAAATCAGCAGTTCAATCTATCAGACACCTGAATGGAAATATCAAGCTTGTAGGTGGATTGTGATTTGAAGAAAAGCATGAAGAGTTAGAAGTGTAGGAGTCATGGGCATATAGATATTTAGAGCAGTGAGATTGGATAAAATCAAGGGAGCAACTGTAGATAGAGAAGAAGACCAAGAACTGAGCCCTGGAGTATTCCAACACTAAGAGTTTAGAGGGGAGATACAAAGGGAAGGGAAAGAACTTATGAAGAAAAAAGGAAAACAAGAGAATGCAGTGACCTGGAAACATATGAAGAAGGTGTATTAAGGAGACAGGGATTATTAAAATGTGCCAAATGCTGCTAATCAGGTAAGAAAAGGACTGAGAATTGGCCATTGAATTTGGCAATGTGGAGGTTCCCAAGATCAGTGGGTGTGGAGAGAAAGTTTGAAAGAAGAGAAGGTTTACAAGAGAACTGGAGGAAAGAAATTGGAGAGAGCTTGTATGGAAACTTATTTCAAGATTTCCTGCTAAGAGCAACAAATCCATGGGACAGGTCTTGGTGGGAAAAGTAGGCTCAAAAGAAAGTTTCATTTTATTTTTCTAGGGTGGAAGAAATTATAGCTTGTTTGTAAGTGGATAGAATGATCCCGTAAAGATAATAAAATAGATGACGTAGGACATAATGGGAATTTCTGAAGTGGTGTTCTTGCGTGAGCAAGAAGGAATGGGATCTAGCGTGTAAGTGGAAGAATTAGTTTTGATATGAGCATGGACTGTTTATCTTTGGTATCAGTCAGGAAGGCCAAGTATATGAGTCATCATTTTGGAGGGAGTCAGTTTAAGTTCTCTTCTGAGAGCTTCAGTTTTCCCATTATGTCCTTTATCCTTGTTCATGTGAATTACACGGGAAGTGTCAGAGTCCCAGGGCACCCCTCATTTCCAGGTCTCTAACCCTCATAGAGCTCTGTAATTCCCATAAATGGTCTCCTATCCTCCCTCCTGAAACTTTTTCTTCATGTCATCAGAAATGCAGAGTGCACCATGTCAGTTGTGTAGGAGAGTGTTTATTTTCCTGTGCCCTCACAATACAAATGCTATTACATAAAGGAATTTTTGTCAATTTAATTGAGGAAAGGCTTATTTCATTGTTATTTAATGTAGACTTCTTCAATTTCTAGTAAGGATGAATATTTTCTTCACATTTTTAAATTGTACTTTTTCTTTTAATTAATTACTTTCATAAAAGCTGCTTATTTTTTCTGCTGGAGTTTTCAACTCCTTTTTTTTTTTTTTTTTTTTTTTTGAGATAGGATCTTGCTCTGTTGCCCAGGCTGGAGTGCAGTGGCATGATCTTGGCTCATTGCAGCCTCTGCCTTCCAGGTTCACGCAATTCTCCTGCCTCAGCCACCTGAGTAATTGGGACTACAGGAATGCACCACCATGTCCAGCTAATTTTTGTATTTTTAGTAGAGATAGGATTTCACCATGTTTCCCAGGCTGGTCTCAAACTACTGGCTTCAAGTGATCTACCTGCCTCAACCTCCCAAAGTGCTGGGATTGCAGGTGTGAGCCACTGTGCTGGCCTCAAATCTTCCTCATTGTTTTGTAAGAACTCTTCATATATTAGTTTATTAATCCTATTTCTCATGCATGCTGCAAATATTTTCACTCAAATTTCCACTTTTCTTTCAATGCAGTTTTTGGCATTTTTAGATACTTTAAAAAATCTTATTTTACATCAATCAGTAATTTATTTAATGGAATCCATTTTGAGCACTTAAGCCCTTTCCTTGCCACCCCCAAGGCTAAGTAAATATTCATCTACATCTTAAAGAAACCCATAACAGTTCTTTGGTTTCAATTGTTACATTTAAATAGTTAATTTCATCAGAAGTATATCTGAGTGCATGGTATAAAGAAGAGATATAATTTTTTTTTGCCCCCTGAAATGGTGGCCAGTTGTCACAACTGTCTTTAAGAGCTAATCTCTCGTACTAGAAGGGTCCACTATCCCCTTGTAAGGGTACGGCCCAGCCAGCAGTTTCCTGCTGAGAGAAGATGCCCTGGAATGCTCTTGAGAAAGGACTGGTCATCAGTTAGGTTGGGCCTCTGTGCCAAGGCAGCCTCTTAGGTTCATGACAGCCTGCCAGGAACAGCTCCACCCAGAATTCTGATATTAACTGGTATTTGAAGCAGCAATAAGAAGAGTATTATGCATTTAGCATCAGGGAGAGAAATAAAAACCCACAAAAAGAAAAGTTGAACTTGAAAGGACAATACCAGTAGCTATGCCATTAATGATGCCATTGAGAAAATCAGATTTCACTGTCCATTTTCTAATATGTACAATCCATCTATCCATTCCCACAATTAATATTTTTCCACTGCCTACTGTGTGCCAGATACCAGGCTGGATGCTATGATAAAGAAGGCCACATCCCACCCACAGGGTGTTTACATTCAAGTAAGTATTGGGAACTGACAGGAACATCTAGAAAGCATCTGTCCCAGGTATAGGATGTAAACAGCATATAATAATGGAATAATTTAACAATACTTTTTTTTTTTTTTTTTTTTGAGACGGAGTCTTGCTGTGTCCCCCAGGCTGGAGTGCAGTGGCGCGATCTTGGCTCACTGCAAGCTCCGCCTCGCGGATTCACGCCATTCTCCTGCCTCAGCCTCCTGAGTAGCTGGGACTACAGGCGCCCACTACCGCGCCCGGCTAATTTTTTGTATTTTCAGTAGAGACGGTGTTTCACCGTGGTCTCGATCTCCTGACCTTGTGATCCGCCCGCCTCGGCCTCCCAAAGTGCTAGAATTACAGGCGTGAGCCACCGCGCCCGGCTTAACAATACATTAATAGATGAATCAACATATCAGGATATACAGTTTGCAAACTGAAGCAAGTGTATAAATTTTTTAAATGTGATAAAGGTAGAGTTAGAAAGCTGGTGGGGAAAGAATGGTAAGTTAGTTGAGTTTCCTGAGATTTCAAGGAATGTAGACACCTGAATAACTAAACAAGAATGAAATTTATTTACTTTGAGTTGGTAACAGTGACTTTGCTCAGCCACTCCAGCATCTCTACTTATTCTGGCCTTTATCAGTGTAGCTCATAGTCTCTGATATTTTTTGTGTAACTTCTCTTTTTCCCTATGAATAATCTCTTTGGTTATTGACTTACTGACTTAAATTCCTTTTTTATCATTCTCTCTAAAACCAACAGGAATCAGTCTTTCTCCCCAGCTCTAACACTAAAACTACTTTTATCCACTTTTCCAATGGCCTTAGCTCAATTCTGAGTCTTCTTCTTTCTCATACTCTTAGTGGCCTTTGGCATAGTTGATCACGCCTTCCTATTTGAAACACTCTTTGCTTTGCCTAGGACACCATTCTCTCCTTGCTCTCCTGTGTCATAGGACACTTTTTCTCATTCATGTCTGACTATTTCTCATTTCTCTGATTTCACAATGCTAGAGTGCTCCAAGCTTGGTCCTTGGAATTTTTCTCTTTTCTACTTCTACTTACCCCCGGGTGATCTCTTCTAATTTTATGAATGTAAATACTGTACTATATGCTGAAAATTCTAAAATGTGTATTTCCAGTTTGGACTCCATCTTGAACCTCAGGCTCATATGTCCAATTACTAATGACATTGTCACTTAGATGTACCAAATAGGCATCTGTAGTGGAGTGTATTATTGTTCATAATGTGTGTTGCCTTGTCCAGTGCCAGCATTATATTTGCCCTGTTCTGCTGATGTCAGGACTGGCCATGGGATTTGCTTTGGTCAATGACATGCGGTGCAAGTGACTTAAGTCGTTTTTGAGAAGAAGTCTTAAAAGCCATCATGTGGCTCCATTGCGTTATTTCTTCGCTCTGCCCTGACACCAGAAACATTCCAGATGGAGGCTGCTCCTTCAGCCTGGGTCATGAGATAAAGTTCACAAAGACACAGTAGGCCTGCAATGGACACAAATGTGAGTGAGCAAGAAATAAACTTTTTTGCTGTAAAGCATTAAGATTTTTGGAGTTGTTTAGTTTCCTTCAAGAAAATATTTATTGCATATTATTAGTGATTATGTTTTACAGCAAAATTAAATATATACACTTTTCACAAAATAGGAATCAAGGCAGCTATCAAATGTAAATGTTGAACCAAGTCCTGATTTTTAGAATTCAGCAGTCAGTCATGATTCTGCACCAGGGCCACTAGTCCCTGATTTCCAATAGTTGAGGATCTTTTCAGTAACTGGGACAAAATCTTCTTTATATGTGACCATCCTTTCCACATAAAATCCTTTTGGGCATTCAGATAGTTCACTGGGTACTTCACTTGTTGAGACATCCTTTTGTTCTACTTCATCATCTGTTGGCTTCTCCTTTTTATGGCCAAAGTAAAACATTGAGCCCACCAAGGTCCAGGTGCTGACCACGGACATCTGCCAGTACCAGGCTGTGAACTGGTTTTGATATGTGGGGATGCCAGCGAGGGCCTCTATCCTCCTGGAGTTGTTTACTGCAAAAGACATAGCCTAAATTGAATGATATAGCATCTCAAATTAACATACCCAAAACAGAATGCCTGATCTTCCCTGTCCAACCCCCAAACTGCTCTGCCCACAGAGTTCCCCATCTTGGTAATTAGCAGCTTCAACCTTCCAGTTTTCAGATTAAGAAAGTTGGAATTGTCCTTGATTACTCTCTGAATCTCACACTCCACATATAGGCACTGAAAATACATCAATGAACACAACAGACACAACAGATAAAAATTCCTGTTGAGATTACATTCAATAGGAATGAAACAGACAATAATGAAAATGAATAAGCCTAGTAAGTTGAATATGAGGACTTCAATATATGTAATACATATTACTATATAATACTAAATATTTAAATGTGTAGAAGTTAATGCATGAGATGGAAAACACAGAGCCAGTTAAAGGGGAAGGGAGTACCTGGGGTGAGAGTGAGGGTGTAGGTTGCAAGGGTAGTCCGAGTTCAACTGATTGAGACAGAAACATTTTAGCAAAGACTTGAGAGCTAAAGAACTTTCGGCATGTAATAACTCTGCCCACACCTCTACAATAAGAGATGACTAAAGTGCAGCATTGCTTCTAGCATCATAAGGCCATGTCCCTAAGATGGCTCCGCCATCCCCATTCTCAGTGTATGAACAAGCCCAAAGGGCATGAGCAGGACTCAAGGATCTGGCTTACATTTTAAAACGATCACCCTAGCTGCTATGCTGAGACTAGACAGTAATGCGGGTTGGAGAGTAAGGGTGGAAGTAGTAAGACTAATTAGGAGGTTGTCAAAATAATTTATGTGAGAGGGGATGGTAGCTCAGTCAAAAGTGATAGTAGAGATAACAGCAATGTCTAAATGTACTTTACAGAATTTCTTTATGGATTGGCTAAGAGTAGCTAAAGAGAAGTGTCAGGTATGATTTCAAAGTTTTTGTCCTGAGCAGTTGGAGGAATGGAGTTTCCCTCAGCTGAGATGGTAGCAGGTTTTGGTGGGGTGAAAGAGGAGCTCTCCCCATAGTAGCTCATTCAGGCCAATTTATAACATTTATTAAAGACGGGTATGGGGTGGTTGAGTAGGCAGTTGGATATTTGAGTCTGAAGTTCAGGGGAGAGGTCTATATTAGAGATTTAAATTTGAGAGTTATTTGCAAATATATGGTATTTAAAGCCATGGACTGCATAAGACAACCAAAAAAGTGAGTGTAGCTAAAGAGAAGAGAACCTAGGACCAAAACCCTTAAATGATGAGAGAGGTTTGGAAGAAGAGGAAGTAGCACAGGAATCTGAGAAGAAACCGCCAGTGAAGTAGGAGGAAAGCAAACAAAAAAAGTGTGGTGTCCAGGAAACCAAGAGGGGAAAAGTTTGTCAAGGGAGAGGGAATGACCAACTGTTGCTGAAAAGATGAGGACTGAGAAGTGACCATTAGATTTAGTAATATAGTCAGTGATGATAACCGTAGTTTGGACCAAGTGGTGGCACTAAAAGTCTGATAGGAGGCAGTGTGAGAGAGAAAAGAAGACAGATTGAGAAGCAAACAGATACCTTTTTTGAGGAGTTTTGTTGCAAAGAGGAGCAGAAAAATAGATCCATGAGTGATGGGAAAAGCAATGTTCAAAGTTGGCTCTTAGAGTTTGTCACTGATAACAATAAGATTTATATCCACATCCTAAATTACTTGATGTGTCATTCTCATGGTGGCAGGAAGCAGACAGGTTCCTAGGTGGGAAGGAGCGGGTCCCGGGTGAAACCTCAACTTCAAGCCAGTGACAAGCCAGCTGGGCCTGGGATTCCAGCTCCAGGTGAAATCCATGGCCTGGAGTGAGGGCTACCCACTACAGATCTCTCTGCTGAGAGCTGTTCAGTTGCCCAATAAAGCTCTTCTCCACCTTGCTCACCCTCCCATTGTCCATCTAACCTCATTTTTCCCGGATATGGGACAAGAACTTGTGACCCACCAAATGGCAGGAGCAAAAGGAGCTGTAACACTTTCCTGGCCAGTTCATTGAGCTACGGGTGGGAGCTAAAGGGGCTGTAACACTTTCCTGGCCAGCTTGCTGAGCTGCAGGCAGTGGCATGGTACTGGCTGCAGGAGTGAAACGTAGCAACCCTTCTGGGGGCCCAGACCTTGGGCGTCCCTGTGCCAGACCTATAACACTATAGCCATCCTGCCCTCCGCTGGTGCCAGGTGGCCACCCCACGCAACAAGAAACAGTGGAGGGGCAGGGCCAGCCCAGGAGTCGTGGGCCAGAGCAGGGCAATGTTCAAAGTTGGCTCTTAGAGTTTGTTACTGATAACAATAAGATTTATATCCATATCCTAAATTACTTTCAAACAAGTAATTTGATGTGTCATTCTCATGGTGGCAGGAGGCAGACAGGTTCCCAGGTGGGAAGGGGCAGGTTCCCGGGTGAAACCTCAACTTCAAGCCAGTGACAAGCCAGCTGGACCTGGAATTCCAGCTCCAGGTGAAACTCATGGCTTTTACACAAATTAGCTGAAACACACTCCCCACCCTCGAACATGAACCCCCACATGCTGCGCTGCGGTACATGTGAAGGAGAGAAGAGCTGTGGCCCTTCTTGCAGCCCAGACCTTGGAGCTCCCTGAACCAGGGCTGTGACATACTGTAACACCCTCTTTGGGGCTCTGTGGTTCCTGGCGTCTCTGAGCCAGCACCTGTGCGGGTGCCTGCCCCACCGCAGCAGCCAGCATGCCTGGCTGTATGTAGGGGCCAAACTGCGCGCTCCCTCACACACCCCTCGCTGCTCTGCACCTGGCTTGCCTTTGGCAAGTGTGGGATCTGGGCCGGTTGTATGAGCCGAGCGCAGCCTGCTGGTCCGAGTGGGTGGAACAAGCCCAATGGGCATGAGCAGAACTCAAGCAGAGAGGCTGCTGGCCACAGAGGTTTCCAGCTGGTGAAGCGCCACCTGAAGGATCTGTGATAATTCTACATGCAACACGTTCATGCATTAGAAATCATTATTATCCCCATTTTATAGATGAATGAACAGAAAACTTCAGTACAGGAAGAGAAATAATTTGTGTCTCAGCAGAGAAAGAAAAATAACATAGCCCAAGTTTTCACAGATGGTAAGTTGTAGAGTAGTCCGACTCCAGAGTCTGCTCTGAAGCAGGGCTCCTGCTAGCCCATATGGTACCCCTGTGAAATTAGCAAACAGCACTTGATTTCACAAGCAGATTTTAAGTTAGTACATTGTTATGGAACCAGAATGGCTGTTCCCCAGGAGGGTTATCCAGAACATCCACTGGCAGTAGTCTTGCCTGTGTACATACAAGTGCCTGTATTTTTGCCTGATTCCACACAGGACACATTGTCTACACAATTTTCAAGTACTTCATGTTGCTCCCCTCACTTCCATGGTGGGAAATGATATCAAGTTCAAAGTTGAGGAATGAGATGCAAGCCTTGGAAAGTCCCAGGTAAGTGAGAGAAGCAATCTCAGGTGTCTCTAGGAGTGCAGTCAGAACAGATGCAACTTATGAAGGTGCGTGTGCTAGTATGTAGGTGAATGATCTCGTAAGTGTATGTGTGTGGCCATATGCACCCAATGGGGGTTTATATACAAATCAGCTCTCCACTGCTCCAGAACTTAGCCTGGAATCTCCAGTTCTGTCTGTGCTTTTCCATAAGTTAATATATGTGTATGATATGAATCAGCACACTCTTATCTGTGGTACCCTTGCACACTGCGAAACCTGAACACTCTCATGCAGTGACCTTGCTCCTAACCATTCTTCATTAGAAAATTGTTAAATGTCTACCGACATGCAAAGCACTGTGTTGCGGGATAATTCAGGAACCAGAGAGACCAAGGGGTTGAGGAGGACTTACTATTTAGGTGCACCGGCCCAGTCAGATTAACATCCAAAAAGACTGAGACCTGAACAAAGGGTCAGGTTACCTTTTAAGCATTTCCTGGGGAGGTGGGGGAGACCCATGCAGGGGGAAGCATATTACAGAAGCAAGAAACAAAGACAGTTATTTAATTGAGACATGCATTACATCATTTTTTACTTTTCAAGGAAGAACATGTTTTATGACTTGAGTTTATCTGTCTAGTGACCTTGCAGCTGTACAGCCAGAGAAACAGGGTCTTCACAATGCCTGGGAAAAGGAGAGATAAGGCTCACTAGCCACAGACAGAAAAACAGGCAGTTAATTTTTAAAGGACTCCACCTCTTTTTCTTCCTCGGGGGGAATTGGGTTTTCTTACATACAACTGAGTTTTTGCTTACACATTCTTTAATTTCTTTTAATTCCTGTTCCAACTGTACTAGGCATTATGGAATATTCACACACCCAATCTTGTTGTCAAGAAACATAATTTCTAACAGGATAAATATGTACATAAATAGCTATAAGATACAAAGAGACAAATCCTACAAGAGAAATATTGAAAACCTGTTAAATGAATTTGCAAGAGGATGTGGTTATTTCAGTTTGGCTAAAGAAAATTTCATGAACGAGGTAGCATTAGAGGGGTGGTTTGGCAGGTAGAATTTGGAGTGAAGAGATGGAAACAAGAATATTTAGGAGGGAACTGTGTGAATCAAAGCAGAGTGATGTGAGGGTGCAATACAGGCATGGAAACTGTGAATACCAAAATTTGGCATAGGTCTAATGTATTGATTCTGAACTCTGCCTTGGGCTGCTGAGGGGCAGTGAAGCTATTGTAGTGGTTCCTCAAACTACTGGCCAACTACAAAACGGAATGAAAAATGTCTTGAATGTATATATATAACAATTCAAAACACATGTAACCAATTTTTATTAGAATACGAATCCATTAAAAATCATTACTGAATTCCCAATTGGTTTGTTATGTATTTTCTCAATCAGCAAATACCAAGGGTATAACTATATAGTGAGCTAGTCCAACAAATGTTTTAGTGTTAAAAAAGGAGTGCTGTATGTCAAAAAGGTTGGTGGGTTTTGGAGTTAGACAAACCTTGATCTTAAACTCTGTCACTATTAATTAGCTGTATGGGACTGGGCAACTGAGTTTGTTCCTTCATCTCTAGAGCGGTGGTTATAAAACCAACCTTGCGTTGTTTGACAATTAGAGAAATACATGGCATGTTTTAGATGCTCAGCAAGTGCGAATTATCACAAAACGAAAAGCTGAGGTCAAATCAGAGTCCACCTTGAACACCAAGCTAAGGAACTAGTATTTTTTCTTTGAGTACATAGTTACTGAAGGTTTTGTCTGAGTGACAGGAAAATCAAGAAATAAGTTAGAAGGTGATTGCGTTGGTCTAGGTGAAGCATTATGAGGCACTGGCATTGAATTTCTGGGATATTTCAGACTATTAACTATAGGACTCCACATTTACTTGTACATGAGGAGTGTGAGATTAAAAAAAAGGTCGCTATTTTGATCTAGCTGTTCCGTTAACAACAATAAAAAGTCAACAGAGATGTAAAGGTTAGTTTTGGACATTTTGAACTTAAACTACAAATTATCGTGGCTGAAAATGCAGCAAACATGATGTTTGTTGAAAATAAGGCTTTAGGAATTTTGCTCATTCTTTAAAAACCTACAAATTTTAAAAATCAAACTTTAAAAAACTTTTTTTTTGGAAAAACGGCAGCGTAATACAATATTTGGACACGCTATATACTATGGGCTTTGAAGAAAGCCTGTCCAGAAGACCCAACATCCTTCCTTATGACAGACACTCCCGCGCCTCGGTGATGTCACCACGACCCGCGGCTCGCTCTGCGTCTTGGCAGACGTCGTGCGTCATTACCAACGAGGCGCAGGGGTCAGGACGACTCTCGGCAGCGCCATCGCTCGCCCTCTAGTGGCAGCTGGTTTTGAAGTCGGCCTCAGACTTTGAAGTTCCCCACCGCTTCTCCTTCCCCCTCCCCTCAGCCTGGATCACCGCCCAGCGTCAGGCGAAGGGGGACGCCTCGAGGTAAAACGAGGAGGTGCGGGACGCGGAGCCTGTGCGGCCCGGTAGCCCTGGAGAGGCCAAGACTCTAGGCCGCGAGGGGCGGGTGCGATGGCGGAGGAACAGGTGAACCGCAGCGCCGGCCTGGCCCCTGACTCTAAGGCCTCGGCGACTGCAGAATCTACGGTTTCCTCAGTGGAGACCCCTGAAGCCGCTGCCAAGTCACCAGAGCCCAAGGATTACGACAGCACCTGCGTGTTCTGCCGGATCGCGGGGCAGCAGGACCCGGGCACTGAACTCCTGTACTGCGAGGTGGGCGGCGAGGCGCGGCCGGGGGTGGGTGAGGACCTCGCCGCCCCTTGGAGCTCTGGCAGGGAGGCCTAGCCGGTGTGGACCGGGTGCAGAGGATCCCGATCGCTGCTAAGCTCGCCGAGGCACGGCTGCTCTGTATGGATGGGGCTCGGGGGAGCTGGGGGTACGCCCACTACGGGCATTTCTGCAGGGTCCAGGTGCTGACGACAGACGCACACCTAGGAGACGGACAGGCACTGGCTCCAGCGGTCTCTTTGCTGTTCCGAGGGGCAAAGAGTGAATGACAGGGCCGAATGCTTTGGCCTGTGTTTGCAGGTACCCAGGTAATTGGTACAAATAACATTTTGTGGCCTCTGCTTTTATTACAAGGATTCTCCCGCACCTTCAAGATACTGATTTTAAATCCTGCACACTCTAATACCGATACTCATGAGAAAACTAGTAGAAAATAGGTAATGGTAATTGTGAAAAGCTATTTGTTAGATTGGCAGAAAATAGGCTGGAGGCAGTGGGTCTTAGGTCAAACTATTACTGAATTGCCTCAGAATTCCACTGTCAGTTGGGATGCGTGGACATTTTCAGAGCATGAAGACTTTGCCCAGATGTTTTTAAATGGATAATCTGGTACACACTTTATTCTGTTGGTTTTACTTGTCCATATAGAAACAACTTTTTGAGAGAATTAACTCCAAAGATTGTGTCTTTTGTAGTCAACATTCCTTTATTTTTAAAAAATAAATAGAATTCCTTCTAAGCACCTTGTTTTGGAGGTTGTTGAGCAAGATAAGGGACAGTCTGTGTCTAGATTTTACAGTCTAAAGGGCGGAGTGTATACAGAGGAGGTAGCCAATTACGATGCCTCGTGCTGTGGTCAGGTGATTTTACAGTATTTTGTAAGCTTATGGGAGGAGCATCTAACCAGATCTGAAGAATTAGGGAAGGCTTTCCAGAGGAAATGAGACTTGAAGAAATAAGTAGGAGTTGATCACATGAGGAAATGGAGAGAATAATGTCCCAGGTAGAGAGACCCCCCGAGAGGTTCAGTTTGTGTGATAGAAAAGCGAACAGAAATTATCTAGTGCGTAGAGTTTGAGAGGATGGAAGATGAGGCTGGAGAGGTAAACAAGGGGCCAGATTATTAAGTGTGTTGGAATTCATGTGAAGGAATTTTGTCTTTAGAGCAAAGTGAAGCTTCGCAATGTTTAATGGTGGGCTAGGAGGAAGATGTTGCGGAGTTATAGGAAGGAGTTTGATCTTTGAAAGGTCATTCTGGGATCATTGTGGAGACTGATTTGGAGGAGACCAGTCTGGAGGTGTGGAGACCTATTAGAAAGCTATTAGAGTAATCTACCCTGATGATGGCCTGAAATGAGAATGTGGTAGAGGAGATTATGAAAAGTATATCAATTTAAGAGATACAGTATTCAGGAGGTAAAACAGGCAGGACTTGATGGATACAGGTCAGTGATTCTCAACTGGGGGCAATTTTGCCCTCCCAGGGGATGTTTTCCAATGTCTTGAGATACTTTTGATTGTAACAACTTCTGGCACTTCTGGGGGTTGCCTCTGGGACCTAAATAATGGGTAAAAGCCAGGGTTGCTATTAACTTGGTACAGTGCACAGGATAGCACAGCCACCCCCGCCCCGGCCCCCGCCATCAACACACGCACATAAAACAGACTTATCCAGTCCTCAAAATGTCAGAAGTGCCAAGGTTTAGAAACTTTGATTTAGATATAAGAGAATAAGGAAAAGAAAGAGGGGGAAGTAAAAGATGATTTCTGGGTTTCTGGCTAGGGTAAACTGGTAGTGGTACTACCATTTCATTAAGATCAGGAACACAGGAGGAGAAAAGATAGCCAGGGGAGTGGTGGGGAGTAGCAAAACGATGAGTTCAGCTATGGAGTCATGGAGTTTGAGGTGAGTTTGAGCCATCTAACTAGAGATGTCTTTTAAATGGTTGGATAGTCTAGCGCTCTGTAGAGGGATCTGTATCTCTAACCCAGATTACAGGAACTGTCAGTTTATAGATGGAAACTGAAAAAGAAGGGAAGTGATGAGGTCACCCAGGAGGTTAAAAAGTGAAGGGGAGGCCTACACAGAACTCTGAAGAACACTAACATCATAAGGGACAGGCAGAGGAAGAGGACCTGAAAAGGGAAGAGAGAAGGAACAGAGAAATAGAAGGAACGCTGAGAAGGCCAAGAGAAGGGAGTATGTCAAAAAGAAAGGAATTATCAGCAATGTCAGCAGCAATATCAGCCTGCCTTCATCCTCAAATCTGGGTTAGGTGACCCTTGTATGTCCTTGCAGAGAGGCCAAGTCAGATCAGGACTGGTTGTGTCCCCAAAGTGATGTTCATTGACCTTGAGGAGAGCAATTTTATGAAGTGGTAAAGCAAAAGGCAGATAGCAGTTGATTGAGAAAACTTGGGAAAGGAAGGAGTGAAAACAGCAAATACAGACAACTCTCGCAGGAATGTGGCAATCCAGGGGAGGAGAGAAAGGTAGTGGTAGCTACAGGAGAAGTTGGGGATTAAGAGAAAGCTTTTAAAACAGTGAAGACGTTTGTGTGTTCAAATCTCATGGGAAGATGCCTATAGAGAGAGGTTTAAAATGGCCCGGGGGTAGAACGTTGCCCCTGAGAAAGAGGAAACTCATTCCTCACTGTCTGTGTGCCAGGTACTGTTGGAGGCATGGGGATACAGCCGTAAACAAAGCATGCAAAACTCCTTGCCCTTATGGCACTTACATCATAGTTGCAGAAAAGGATAATACTCAAAATAGTAAGTACAATTTATAGCTTATTAGGTAGCAGAAAATAAAGAGGAAGGGGATGCAGTTTAAAAATTTTAGTCCGGAAAATCTGCACTAAGCAGGTGACATTTGAGTTAAGCCTTGAAAAAGGAGAAGGAGCAATTATATGGTTATTTACAAGTAAAAGCTTTGAAGTAGCTCCTCTGAAGGCTGGGAGAGAGAATTAGGGAAACAAGGATTGTTGTACAGCGGGTCACTTGAGGTTGAGGACATTCGATTTCAGGTCATGTGAGGTTGAGGACATTCAATTTCAGGTCACACCAGTCTGCTCAGTTGTGTGATTCTCTACCCACTTTCCAGCAGCAGCCTAAGGCTGGGATTACACAAGGTAGGCAGTTGTATTGACCTAGGGTTGGGGTTTTGCCATGTGGGTGTTATAGAAGTGTAGTAAGACACAGTTAAGAAGTTATGGAGCCGGGCGCAGTGGCTCATGCCTGTAATCCCAGCACTTTAGGAGACTGAGGTGGGTGGATCATGAGGTCAGGAGTTTGAGACCAGCCTGGCCAACATGGTGAAACCCCATCTCTACTAAAAATACAAAAATTAGCTGGGTGTGGTGGCACGCACCTGTAGTCCCAGCTACTTGGGAGGCTGAGGGAGGAGAACTGCTTGAATCCGGGAGGTGGAGGTTGCAGTGAGCCAAGATGGCGCCACTGCACTCCAGCCTTGGTGACAGAGCAAGACTCTGGAAAAAAAAAAAAAAAAGAAGAAGAAGTTATGGCAAGCGAGTGGCTGAAGTGGTAGACCATGGAATATATGCTGAATAGAAGGAAGTAAAGACAGCACCTGACAAGGAGAAAGAATACGTACACCAGTTGTCTGTTTGCAGACCTCTGTTGTACTGACCCATAGAGTCAGGAGGGACCTAGTTCTGCCTCTTCAATCTCCCTTTATTTTACTAAATATAAAAGTAGGTTAAAGAGAGGTAAAGTGCATTTTCAAACTCAGAGTTCAATATTTAGTAGATCCTTAGAAAGTGCTTTTAAATTTTGTATTCTGCAATTCCAATAATGAAACTCAAGGAAAATAGATACTAGTAGCTCTAGAAAGCTTTGTCTAAAAATAGTCATCAAAAGGGTGGGATCCAGACTTCTATCACATCCAAGGTGAGAATTTTTCTTGATTAGGAACAAAGTAAACAATATGAAGAGCTTGGGGATATTTTCATGGTGGAAATAAGACATAATCAGTACTTTGGACTAATTTACACCCTAAATTAGGGAAATAGGGTGAATATATACAATAGCCCATTGTCAGTAGAAAAACACAAACTGCTTTTTTTCTTTTCCCATTCAACAGCAATCAACACAGAACACTTCTGTGACCAAATGTATGGAGGTGTTCCCACACACACCAAGCAAACAATCAGTTTTGCAGCAGACACCAGCTCGGTGTCCTCCATTGCAATTCTTATACTATCTACCTGGTGATAGCATCAGATCCCACGGGTTGCAGACTCAGTCCCCAAAACTGGCCTGCCCTTCCCACCAGTTGCAAGTCCAGACCTCTGGAACTTCTGACCGACCAGCTTGAAGTTGGGGGTCCCACGACCTTCTCTTTGGGTTCTAGAACTTGCTAGAGTGGCTTGCAGAACTCAGGGAAACACTTAGGTTTACTGGTTTATTATAGAGGATATTCCAAAGGATGCTGATGAAGAGATGAATAGCCCTAAGTATGGGGAAAAGGGAGCAGAGCTTCCATGCCCTCCTCAGGCGTGTCCTCTCCCAGGAGCCTCCATGAGTTCAGCTATCCAGAAACTCTCTAAATTCTGTTCTCTTAGGCCTTTTATGGAGTCTTCATTGGATAGGCCTGACTGACAATTCTGTATTAATGTGACTGGACAAAAAGGGTATGATCTAATACTGGTAGACTGAGTCGAGAAACCCAGCAAGGCCTGTCCAGATTCTTCTTGGCCTCTGTGTGCAGCTTTCCTTCCTCCAGGGTATGAGGCAGAATCCCTTCAGAAATGAGAGTCTCATGATCCACAATCAGAAAGGTCAGGGAAGATTATAGTCCTGACTTGGGCAAGTAAAGGGAGGGCAAGAGAAGGTCAGAGAGATTGAGAGAGAGATTCTTTTTCTGAGGCCTGTCTCTGAGGCCTAAAGTGCCTCAACATGATTTAAAAAAAAAGACTGTAACAAGGGTATTGGGAGTTATGAGCTAGGAATCATGGATGGAAACCTATATATATATATATCTCACACACATATCCATATAATACAGAACATAAGATACATATATCTGTATAATAGTGCTCCCAAAAGTTGTCTATCTTTTTCAGATTGAATTTAAGATGACTTTATGTACAAGAACTCACTCATGAAAGATTAAAGATTAATCATTTTAAAAAGAATAATTATATAACGTAATTCGATGGTTTATATCATACATTCATATATTCATTCAAATATATTCATTGTAAACATTTAGAAACTGTTGGGTTTATATAAAGTGTAATTTAAGTACAAAAGAGAAAAATTTCCATTTGGAAAAATTGGAGTTACCAGCATCATGACGGGTTAGTCTGGCAAGCCTTTCCAGCAAAAGTTATAGAAGATTCTTCACTCCATAAACCTCCATATGGTGTTGTCTAATTGTACACTGCAGATTTAAAACTAAGCAAAGGCTGAACCATGCATTCTCAATGGGGCAAATGACACTCCCAAAGGGGTGAAAATTGGTTTTTGGTGGTGATGGGGCAATGTCTTACTGTTTCGTGTATGAGGCACAGATATACATAGAGTAAACAGAGGGTATAGCTGTGGTATTAAAATCTCATGGAGATGGGATTGGGGAAAAAAAGTCTTAAAAGGCTCATTAGATAAGCAATAATGAAAAAGTAATTGAGTAACACTGGACTAGAATTTACCTTGCTTGGAACTATACTGAGGAAGTAACTCAGTGTCAATTTAACTTGAACGTTGTCCCCATTCTTTAATCAAATTTTGCCTAGCACCTTAGATGACATGATACTGAAATGTTTTTTCAAATGTTACTTTTAACATTTGCTTTAGATGTCAGTCAGGGTCCAGTTGCTGGAAAGAAAAAAAAAAAAATTATAGGTACTGAAAGCAGAAATTGATTTAATGTAGGGAATCATTTGCTTAAAAAACTCTTTAGAAGGGCTGGTAGAGCAGGTTCTAGAATATCCTTCAGGAGTGACACCCAGACCAGCACTGCAGAACTGTTTATTGGAGAGCTGCTTTCCCTGACACAGTGAGGAAGGCAGGAGTCAGGTGGCTGCCATTAGAACTTTAACCTCAGAAAGATGCTTCTTTAGTTGTGATTCAGAGATAAAGAAGCAGTGTGACTGCTACTTGTAAGTGATATTTCCAGTGGGAATGCTATTGGCATTTTGCGTACAACTCTACTTTGTTTTGTGGGACTATTTCTCCTGTTGCAGGATGGTTAGCATCCCTGATCTCTGTGCACCAAATTCTAGCAGTATCCATGATCAAAAGAGCATCTATGTATTTCCATCTCTGGTTGAGAAACATGGCTTCAGAGCCACCCTCCATCTGCTGGGTCCATGCTGGCAGTTTTTTCCCAAGAAAAAAATAGATGTCTTGCCATTCTTGATATCCTTGAAGCTAGTGATAAGGTATTCAAAAGGGGGAGGGGGAGAAAGATAAAAGAAAGAAAAGAAAAAACCTGTCTTTGTAGTCTTAGAGCTGGCCAAGTTTGGAAGATGGATGATAACAGAAGCAGCAAAAACATGGCTTTTTGATTGGCAAGATCTAAATTCCCTCTGGGATTTTTTAGCTTTTTTAGTTCTGCATTACAGAAAACACAAATATTTAGAATGGAGGTTGAGTGCCAATCTGCCCTATTTGGGTTTTCAGATTTAAAGAAATCTGAAACAGTTATTTGTTGTGTTTAAATTGATGATTAGAGTCAGTGGTGAAAATGAAGTCAGGACAGGCTAGCTCTTCCTCTCATCCATGTATTACCAAAAGGATAAAAGTTGGTTCTTCCCTGGGGTGGAGCAGAGGTGGCAGGGGAAAAACATTTTTTATTCTTTTTATATGTAAAGCATAGGTATACCATACAGAACATAAACATATATACAGTGTATCTGTGACATTAAAACATCATGGGAGGGGGCAATCAGAAAACGTCTATAAAGGCTCCTTAGGGAGGTGATAATGAGAAAAGGTTGAGACACACTGATCTGATTCAAAAATGGCCACAATTCCAATTTAAGAAGGGGTTTTGCAAAGAGAAACTGAAAGATCATAGAAAACCTATCTCTGGGCCGGGCGCGGTGGCTCAAGCCTGTAATCCCAGCACTTTGGGAGGCCGAGACGGGCGGATCACGAGGTCAGGATATTGAGACCATCCTGGCTGACACGGTGAAACCCCGTCTCTACTAAAAAATACGAAAACTTAGCCGGGCGAGGTGGTGGGCGCCTGTAGTCCCAGCTACTCGGGAGGCTGAGGCAGGAGAATGGCGTAAACC